>NW_007248741.1:0-1023 GCF_000164805.1 Carlito syrichta
TGATACGTAGGTAACTAGTTAGGTAAATAAGCTGACTAGCCACCTGGCTATCTAGTGATGTCAGCTAGTTAAGTCACTGGCTAGCCAGCTGTCTAATGAGTTGTCACCTAGTTGAGTCAGCTGGCTACCCCACTGCTTAGCTGTTTAAGTCAGCTAGTTAATTCATGTGGCTAGCCATCTGGCTAGCAAGGTAGCCAGGTAGTTAAGTCAGTTGTCTAGCCAGCTGTCTAGCTTGTTACATCAGCTAGTTGTCAACTGGCTAGCAACCTGGATAGGTAGGTAGCTAGCTAATTAAGTCAGCTGGCTAGCCCGCTGGCTAGTTAGTTAAGACAGCTGGTTAAGAGTGCTGGCTTGCTGCCTGGCTAGCTTGGTGACTAGGTAGTTAAGCCAGCTGGCTAGACGGATGGCTATCTACTTAAGTCAGCTAGCTAAGTCAGCCTGTTCACCTGCTGTCTAGCTAAGTGGCTGGCAAGATAAGGTGGCTGGTTAACAGGCTGCTCAGGTAGGTGGCCATATAGTTTAAGCTGGATGGCTAGCCAACTGACAAGCAGGGTGGCTGGCTAGTTAAGCCAGCTGGCTATCAGACTGTCCAGCCAGTCGGCTTGCTATTTAATTTAGCTAGCTAGCCAGCTGGCCAGCCTTCTAGCTACCTAGCCATCTGCCTAGCCAACTAGCCAGCCATGTAGCTAGCTAGTTAAGCCAACTGGCTAGCCATCTAGCCAATCAGGTAGCTAGCCAGTTAAGTCAGCTGGCTAGCCAACTAGCCAGCCAACTATCTAGTCAGCTAGTTAAGTCACCAAGCTAGGCAGCTAGCTTGATAAGTCAGCTAGCAAGTCAGCTAACTATTCAGCTAGCTAGTGTCAGCTATGTAGTCATGTTGCTTGTCAACTAGCTATTTAAGTCAACTATCTAGACAACTAACTAATCAGCTAGATAGTTAAGTCAGCAAGCCAGCTAACTAGCCAGTTAACTAGCTAGTTAAGTCAGCTAGATAGACAGTTAGATAGCTTGCTTGCTAGCTAG
>NW_007248741.1:1181-6656 GCF_000164805.1 Carlito syrichta
TCGGCTTGCTCACAGGTCAATGGGACAGATAACTAGTTGGCATCCTTGCCAGCCGAATACTTAAGTCAGATCATCAATGGCTCTCATGGTGGCCGACTAGTTAAGGCATCTCACCCATCGACTCACTTGATGACCAACTAGTTAATTCAACTCACTGGTCTGCTCACTCACCAGCCAATTAGTTAAGTCTTCTAACCAGTCGGCTCACTTGTAAGCCGACTAAAGTCAGCTGACTAGTCAGCTCATTCACCGGCAGGTTAGTTAAGTCAGCTGACTAGTTGGCTCACTCTCTGGCTGAATACTTAAGTAAGCTTACCAGATGGCTCACTCACTTCTCGACTTGTTAAGTCACCTGACTAGTCGGCTCTCTCACCCACTTACTAGTTACATCAGGTCACATGTTGGCTCATGCGCTGGCAAACTGGTCAAATCAGGTAATCGATCCACCAACTAGCCATCCAAGTAGTAAAGTGAACTAAACCGTTGTCTGACTAGTCGACCAAGTTGTCAGCTGACAAGTTAACACAGCTAACTTTTCGGCAGACAAGTTAGGTCAGATAACATGTCAGCCAACTAGTCGACCGGCTAGTTAGCTCAGCAAATGAGCAGGCAACTAGTTAACATTGCTAACTAGTGGGCCAACTCATCAGTCATCTTGTTAACACAGTTAACTAGGCGGCCGACTAGTCGTCTGACGTGTTAAGCCAGCTAACTCATTGGGCGAGTAGGCAGCCAATGTGTTAAACAATCTAAGTAGTCAGGCAACTCGTCAGCCCACAAGTTAATTCACCTACCTAGCTCATTCACCAACTAGTTAAGTCAGTCAGTTAACTCGTTTAATAACTAGTTAAAACAGTTAGCTAACTCATTAACCAACTCATTAAGTCGGCTAGCTGTCTCGTTAGACAACTAGTTAAATCAGCTGGCTAACCAGCTAGCTAGCTAAGTAAGCAAGCTAAGTCAGCTCACTAGTTAGCTAACTATTTAAGTCACCTACTTAAGTCTGCTACCTAACTAGTTAGATAATTATTAAAGCAGCTAGTTATTCAGCTAGTTAAATAGTTAGCTAACTGTTTAATTCAGGTAGTTAAGTCAGCAAGCTAACTTGTTAAGTCGGCCAGTGAAGTCAGCTAGCTAAGAAGTTAAGTCAGATAACTAAGTCATCTAGTTAAGTCAGTTTTCTAATTTAGTCAGATGGTTAAGATATTTAGCTTGCTAGTTAGCAAATGGGTTAAGTTAGCAGGTTGAGTGTGTTAGTTAGCTAGTTAACTAATGGGTTAAGCCAGCTGGTTGAGTCAGCTATCTAGCTACTTAGCAAACGGGTTGAGTCAGTTAGTTGATTAGGCAAACTAGCTAGTTAGCAAACGGGTTGTGTCAGTTAGTTGAGTAGGCAAGCTAGCTAGTTAGCTAATGAGCTAAGTCTGCTGGTTGAGTCAGCAAGCTAGCTCTTTAGATAACGAGTTAAGTCAGATGATAGAGTCAGGTAGCTAGCACGTTAGGTAACGGGTAAATTTACTAGTTAGTTAGATGGTTAAGTCAGCAAGATAGCTAGGCTGCTAATGATTTAAGTCAGCTTGTTAGCTAGGTAATTAGCTGGTTAGATAACTCTTTAAGTCAGCTGGAAGCTAGGTAGCTAGCTAGTTAGCTAACTATATAAGTCAGCTCGACAGCTGGGTAGCTAGCAAGTTAACTCAGCAAGTTAAGTCAGCTGGCTAGCCAGAAGGCTAGATAGGTAGTGAGCTAGTTTAGTCAGTTGGCTAGTGAGCTGGCAAGCTGTTTAATTCATCTAGTTAAGAGAGCTGGCTAGCCAACTGGCAATGTATGTAGCTAGCTAGTTAAGTCATCTAGATAGCTACCTGGCTAGCTAGTGATGTCAGCATGTTAAGTCAGTTGGCTAGCCAACAGGCTAGCTTGTTAAGTCAGCTAATTTAGTCAACTGTCTAGCCAGCTGGCTACCCAGGTAGCTAGCTAGATATGTCAGCTTGCTAGCCAGCAAGATAGCTATTCAATTCAGATAGTTAAGTCAGCTGGCTAGCCTGCAGGCTATGCTGGCTAGTTAAGTAAGTTGACTTGCCAGCTTGCTATCTTAAGTCAGCTAGGTAAGTCTGTTGGCTTCTCAGATGTCTAGATAGGTAGCCAACTAGTTGAGTCACCTGGCCAACCAGTTGACTAGCTGGTTAAGTCAGTTAGTTAAGACTTCTGGCAACCTGCTATGTAGATAGTTGTCACCTTGTTAAGTCGATTGGCTATCCAGGTGGTTGGCTAGTTAAAAATCTAGTTAAATCAGATGACTAGCCATCAGGCTAGCTAGTTATTTCTGATAGTTGTCAGCTGGTTAACTAGGAATCTATCTGTATATGTCAGCCGGTTATGTCAGCTAAGTATCTCATTAAGTCAGCTAGTTAAGCCAACTGGTGAGTTAGGTATCTAGGTGGTTAAGTCAGCTAGTTAAGTTAGCTTGCTAGCTAGTTAAGTCACCTAGTTAAGTCAGCTGACTAGACACCTGGCTAACTGGGTAACTAGATATTTATGTCAGACGTCTATTCCACTGGCTAGCTAGTTAAGTCACCTAGTTAAGTCAGATGGCTATCCAGTTGGCTAGCAAAATAGGTTGTTAATTAACTCAGCTGGCTTGACAGCTGGCTAGCTAGTTAAGTCACCTTGTCTAGTCAGCTGGCTAGTCAGCAGGCTAACTATATAGTAAGCAAGTTAATTCAACTGACTAGCAAGCAGGCCAGCTATTTATGTCAGCTAGTTAAGTCAGCTGGCTAGCCAGTTGGTTAGCTAATTAGTGAACTAGTTTTTTCAGTTGGCTATCCAGCTTGCTAGGTATTTAAGTCAGATGGATAAGTCAGCTGGCTAGCCCACTAGCTAGCTATGTAGAGAGCTAGTTAAATCATCTGGCTCTCCAGCTGACTAATAGTTAAGTCAGCTAACTGAGTCAGCTGGTTTGACTGTTGGCTACCAAGTTAACTACTTAAATCAGCTGGGTTCCCAGCAGGCTAGCTAGGTGGCAAGCTAGTTATGTCATCTGGCTAGCCAGCTGGCTAGAAAGTTAAGTAAGCTAGTTAATTCAGCTGGCTTCCCAGCTATCTAGCTAGGTATCCAACTAGTTAAGTCAGCTGGCTAGCCAGCTGGCTAACTGGTTAAGTCGGCCATTTAATTCAGCTGGCCAGCCAGCACTCTAGCTACATAAGTCACCTGGTTAAGTCAGCTGGCCAGCCAGCTGGCTAGCACAATAAGTAAGCTAGTAAAGTCAGCTTCCCAGCTACCTTGCTAGCTAGGTAGTTAGCTAGTTTAGTCAGCAAGTTAAGTCATCTGGCTAGCTAGGTAGCTAGCTAGTTAAGTCATTTAGATAAGTCAGCTGTCTAGCCAGCTGCAAAGCAGTGTAGCTAGCTAGTGAAATCAGATGCTTATCAGGCTGGCTAGCTAGTTAATTCACGCAGTTAAGTCAGCTCGCTGGCCAGTATGTTAGCTAGGTAGTTAGGTAGCTAACTCAGCTGGCAAGTCCGTGGGCTCTGTAGGTAGGTAGCTAGTTACGTGAGCTTGCTAGCCATGAGGCTATCTTGTTATGTCACTTAGTTAAGTCACCTGGCTATCCAGCTGTCTAGCTAGGTAGCTAAGTAGTAAACTTTGTTGTCTAGCCAGCTGGCTACTTCATTGTCAGCTAGTTAAGTCAGCTTGCTAGGCTGCTGGCTAGCTAGGCAGCAAGGTAATTAAGTCAGCTGGCTAACCAGCTGGCAAGCTAGTTATGTTAGCTAGTTTAGTCAGTTGGCTAACCAAGTGGCAAGCTAGTTAAGTCAACTCATTAAGTCAGTTGTCTAGTCAACTGGCTAGCTATTAAAAAGTTAGTTATGTCAGATGCATAGACAACTGGCACTCCAGGTATTTCTACTAGTTAAGTCAGCTGACTAGCTAGGTAGTTAGTTAGTAAACTCAGCTAGTTATGTCAGCTAGCTAGGTAGTCAATCAGCTAATTATGTCAGCTAGCTATATGATAGCTTGCGATGGAGCTATCTAGTTAAAGTAGTTAGTTAAGTAAGCTGACTAGGTAGGTAGCTAGCTAGTTAAGTCAGCTATTAAGGTTAGCTGGCTAGCTAGTTATGTCACCTATTTAATCAGCTCACTGGCCAGCAGGTTAGCTAGGCAGCTAGGTAGTTAAATCCACTGACAGGTCAGTGGGCTATGTAAGTAGGTACTTAGTTAAGTCAGCTGGCCAGCAATCAGGCTTCTAGTTATGTCAGCTAGTTAAGTCAGCTGGCTATCCAGCTGTCTGTCTATGTAACTAGCTAGTTAAATCTGCTGGCTAGCCAGCTGTCTGCTTCCTTAAGTCAGCCAGCTTAGTCAGCTGTCTAGCCTGTTGGCTACCTATGTAGCTAGGCAATTAAGTCTCTGGCTAACCAGCTGGCTAGCTAGTTAAGTCAGCTAGTTAAGTCAGCCTGCTAGACATCTTGCCAGCTAGGTAGCTAGCTATTTTGTCTACTGTATAGCCATCTGACTGGATAGTTAAGTCACCAAGATAAGACAGCTGACTACCCCACTGGTTAGCTATTTAGCTTGCTATTTAAGTCAGCTGGCTAGACAGCTGGCTAGCTAGATGTCACCTCGTTAATTCTGCTAGATAGCCAGCTGGCTAGCTATGTAGCAAGCTACTTAATTCAATTGGCTAGAAAGCAGGTCAGCTAGTTAAGAGAGCTAGTTAAATCAGCTGGCTAGCCAGCTGGCTAGCTAATAGTGACCTAGTTAAGTCAGTTGGCTGGCCAGATTGCTAGTTAATTAAGTCACCTTGTTAAGTCAGCTGGCTATCCAGGTGTCTAGAGAAGTAGAGCGCTACTTAGTCAGCTGGCTAGCCAGCTGGATAACTAGTTAAGTCAGCTAGCTTAGGCACCTGGCTCATTTATCAAGTAGTTAATTCTGCCTGCTTAACAGCTTCCTAGATACTTTAGACACCTCAATAAGTCAGTTGGCTAGCCTGCTCGCTTGCTAATCAAAAAACTAGTCAATTCAGATGGCTAGACAGCTGGCTAGCTAGATATTTCACCTAGTTAAGTCAGCTGGCTATCTTGGTAGCTAGCTAGTTAAATCAGCTATTTTTGTCAGCTGGCTAGCTGGTTAAGTCAGATATTTAAGTCGGCTAGCTAGCTAGATAGCTAGCTAGGTAACTAGCTAGTTATTTCAGATGGTCAAGTCAGTTGGCAATTTAGGAAACTAGGTAGTTAAGTTAGCTAGTTAAGTGAGCTGGTTATCTAGTCAATCAGCTTGTTAATCCAGCTGGCTAGCCAGCCACCTAGTAGGGTAGCTAGCCAATTAAGTCAACTGACTAGCCACCTGGTTAGCTAGATAGCTAGGTTGTTAAGTCAGCTGGAAAACCAGTGGGATACATAGGTAGCTAGCTATATAAGTCAGCTGGCTTGCCACCAGGCTAGCTAAGGGTTTCAGCTAGTTAAGAAATCCAGTTAGCCAGCTGGCTAATTG
>NW_007248742.1:0-3580 GCF_000164805.1 Carlito syrichta
GACCTGCTGGGCTCCGGTGATTCTTCTGCCTCAGCCTTCCGAGTAGCTGGAATTACAGGTATGTGCTACCATGCCAGGCTGATTTTTTTGATTTATTGTAGAGATGATGTCTCACTGCCCAGACGGGTCTCGAACCCGTGGGCTCAGGCAATCCACTCACCTCAGCCTCCCAAAGGCGCGGGATTACAGGCTGAGCCACTGAGCCCAGCAATATGTCACTTTTAGTACTTCTCCTTTTAAGGCAACATTAAAGTTTTTGAGACCAAGCTCAATTCTTTGACAGATCCATATTCTCTAGGGCAGTTGTGAGGCTTAAATGAGAAGATGAGAATAACAGTAAGGCTAAAAAACGTTACTAGTTAACATAGTATTTACAAAATACCAGACTCAACTAAGTACTTTAGACACATTAATTCATTTAGCTCTCACAGAAATTCCATTACGTAGTTTTCATTGTCTCCTTTTTACAGATAGAAAAACTGAATCATAAAGAGATTGTGTTAAAGTATGTTAAAGTGTGTAGAACAGAGTCTGGTAATGATTTTCATTGTTAATTGTTCTGTTATATTCCCACTTCTGTGGATGAGCAGGATGCTGAAAACAGTAGCCAAGGAGACACAATCTGACACACATAATGGGAGGAAACATCAGTTCCCAGGCAGGCAAGGTGTATGGAAGGGGTGGGTTGGATTAAAATTTTGCTATGGTAGATGTCATACTTAACGTCTTTGTCCATTTTCTGTTGCTATGACAAAACACCAGAGACTGAATAATTTATAAAGAAATTAATTTATGATGCATCTGGAGAAGGAAAATTAAAAAAGAATGGTGCTGGCATCTTGCAAGGGCCTTATTACTATAATATAACATGATGAAAGACATTTACATGTGAGAGAGAAAGAGAGCATGCATGTCAACTCAGGTCTGTTCTTCTTACAAAGACACAAGTCCTATCATGGGGATCCTACTTTAATCACCTTATTCAATCTAATTACCTCCCAAAGGTCCCACCTCCAATCAGCACATGAATTTTGGGATTAGGTTTCTAACACATGAAATTTGGGGGACACCTTTAAAACAATAGTGCTAAATAAATACTACAAAGTAGTTTAAAACTGGCTGTGATTTTGCCTGATAATTGATCATATCTGTAAATCCTTTGGTTGCCATAAGTGAGCAGGTGCTGCTGGCATCTAGTTTTCAGAGGCTAGAGATGCTGCTAAACTTTCTATAATGTGTAAGACAGCTCCCTCAAAACAGTTGTCCTATACATCTGGCCCCAAATGTCAGTAGTATTGAGTCTGAGAAATGCTATACTATAGGGCTGAAAAAAGAAAAAGATAAAAGGAGGGATTAAAAAGAAAGGAGGAATGAGGGAAGGAAAGAAAATAGAAAGGAAGGAAGGGAGGAGGGAGGGAAAAATTAATATACATTTATTTTTCTAGTCCTGGTGATGTCTTTCCTGGAAAGATGACAACAAAACAGTATTCTGATTTATATTAATATAACCACAAAAAAACTTTACTTACATATTTATTACTTCAGTGTAATTTTAAGCAAAGTTAGATTTGTGGCAGTGTGTCGAGGTTCACCTCTAATGACTTTCTTTTATTTCCTCTGGAATGATAACCCTGGGACCATTTATTCCTGGCCGATGACTGGCTAATGAACCAATTGTTTCATCTGATCTTGTGGTCTGTTATTTTGATTGCTTGATCTTCATGTGTGGTTTTAAAAAGTAAGTAGTACATCAGCCACCCATCTCTCCTACCCTCAATGTACTACTCTATTTTTCTGGTTATAATTTCAAAGTTTCCTTCAATGCAGAATTCTACTACTTTTCTTTGGTTTGGATGAGAGCCGAAAGTAAATTAAGAACTGGAGGGAGAATGAGGTAGAGGTTTGGTTGTGAATCATTTTATTTCTATTTAGTGAGTTTCATATGTTAAGTTCAAATAATAACTATTTTCTATGACTGGAAGGCCATCTCTTTCTGACAACAGACACCTGAAAGTAAAAATTTTCTGCAATAATTTCTCAAAGAAATCAAAGATAAGGCTGTTCTGGCTGTATGGGAGTATTCAGGGCTTTATAAAATATGAAAATTTAAACACTAGAGAAAACTTATTGTTTACAATGGTTAAAATTGCATACTCTAAACCTTTTAGCAACAAGACTCTTTCCATCAATGGTAGTTTATGAATGCCATTTCAAAGTGCCTAGATCTTTACATTGGTTTTTCTTTATATGTGTAACTCTAATTGAAAATTAAGAATCAATTGTATTAAAAAACATGAATTTTTTATTGTCACAGATTTCACCTCTATAAATGTATAACTCTACAATAAAATAAAAATAATAAATAGAAACTTTCATCTTGCTTTACTAGACTGCTTTACTAATGACAAGCACTGGGGTTTAATACATTTAAAAGCCAGTCACGACACAAAGGGTTACCATGAAGTCCACCAAAAATGGCAGGGTTTTAGTGGGAAACCGCCTAGTAGTGCTGTAAAGACTCACTAAGAAAACACATTAGGAGTTAGTTATACTTTGGAATGCTAAGCAGTCCTTACAAAGAGTGAGGTTGCTCTGTGTGTGCTGGCAAAGTACAATTTTTAAGACATTAAATTGAAAAACACAAGTTGCACAGCAACCTGTAAAAATGATTTATTTATGAAAAACTAAAAATACATATGTATAAGTATGCATATATGTATGCAAATAGATAGAATAAGAATAGAAGAAAAGACTGAACACGAAGCCATGGACAATGGAAAAGGAAGGGGATATGTAGCTGCAGGTATGGAGTACAAAGGACCTCTGGATTTATTTCTGTAAATATATGTTTTAATTTGATTTTTTTACATAAAATAAAATCATTTCTTATTGGCATTAAATAATGAAAAATAACATTATTATTAACAGCAGTGAAAATGTTCTCTTTTTTTATTTTTATAATCTTCATGTCTGGTAGACGCACACATACATGCACACACACACTACTCTTTTGTATTTCTAGATATTAAGGCCCTCATGAAAGTCTTAATTTGCTTCCTGTAAATTCTGAGTTCAAAATGGTTTGAGGATGCATTCGTCAATCAAACTTTCAGAGGAGTTTCTGCTTGCATAAGGAACTGTATTTAAAAGGAAATTTTTTGTTTGTTTTTGGATGTAAGGGGAAAAAAAGTATGGTGAAAAGAATTTTAAAAGCCAGGAAGTTTTTAAATCTGTAATTTTGAGAAAAGAAACAAGACTTAAAATGTTGCATCTTATCATTTGTCTTGTCTTCCAATTGGTCTTGTGTATCCTGACTTCACCATTCCCCTTAGAAAATTGTGGAACTTGGATATGTGTTCTTAGAAGAACTTTGAAATGGGAACTTGAACCCGTGTTTTGGTGCTTTCCAAGCAGTAGGAGGTGTGTTTGCTGACTCCCAAAGTGACAATGTTTTGCTTCTAACCCTGACGAATAAAAGACTTTGGCAAATAATCGTGAGACAGTATTTCTTAAGATGACTTATTTATTTATTTATTTATTTATTTATTTATTTATTTATTTTTTTGAGTTGGAGTCTCAC
>NW_007248742.1:3600-40831 GCF_000164805.1 Carlito syrichta
GGCGGGTCTCGAACCCGCTGGCTCAGGCAATCCACTCACCTCAGCCTCCCAAAGCGCTGGATTACAGGCTGAGCCACCGAGCCTGGCTAAAATGACTTTTAAATTATCCCAAAGACTGTACTATATTCTTGCTAAGTGGACAAGTTAATGTTCTTAGAAACTTGATTATTAATTTCTGCTGCAAGTTTATGGCTTTTAAGCTGAGAATCGATAGCAGTGCACAAGATTGTCTAAATTGATGAGTTTACTCGCCTCCCCTCTCTGCCCCAACAGAAAAGAGCCCCACTGCTGCTTCCTAGATCCTCTGTGGGAAGCAGAGAAGTGGTGTTATACAACAGAAGAGGAATTAAAACTAGTTGTGTGACCATGGAAAAGATACCTAACTTCTCTGAGTCCCAATTTCCTTACCTTTAAAGTGAGATTAAAGGTAAAGTGAGATTAATAACTCCTTGGTTTACTTCAAGGGTATTGGGAAAATAAATAAGATGTGGGTAAAAACATTTTATAAGAAGGAATAAAACAATTTCCAAAACTATTTCTTGTATTACTAAGTAACATTATCAATTAATAGTAACTTTCATACCATTGATGCAATTAGGTGTTCCATGACTCCGTAGACTGGCTCGTCCATGCAGACCCTACTCTCACATTGTTGTAGTTATTGTCTCTCGATTTCTTTCATACTCTTTTACCTCCAGTTGAATACTGGTACTCCAGTATCCTAGGTTCTCTCCGTGTCCCTGCTGACCCAACACTTTCTCTCCGATGAAATATTTCTAGAATTTCGAATGTCTCCAATAGTTGTATCTACAGCCTGCATGAGCCTTCAAGATTCAGGCCCAGAACCACCCACCACCTACCTGCAGATCTTTGTCATTTAAAATCCCCATAGCCACCTCAAAAGTAACTCGTCCGAAATGAAGCCGCATGTTCTTTCCATAATGAATCCTTTTCCAGTCTTCTCCAGTTCCACTGACAGTATTAACATCTACTCAAGCTAGAAACTTGGGAAAAGTTTGGGCCCCAGTTATCTCTGGAGTCTGAATAAAGTCACCTACCTTAGCTTGGATAGGCTATCTTCAGTTTTCCCATCTATCAAAATGGGGGAACTAATGAATAGCTATTTTTATAGTTGCAGTAGGAATTAGGAAATATAGATACATATTTTCTTTATATATATATATATATATCTATATATATAGAGAGAGAGAGAGAGAGAAAGAGAGAGAGATACATATTTTCACTCTTACATGTAGAAACTGAAGGAGTAAGCCATTCACCTGTCTGTATAAGAACATTCCAGGCAGAGGGAACAGCAAGTACAAAGGCCATGAGGTATTACATACTTGGAGGAAGTTAGAGAGACTGTAGCAGAGAAGAAAAGGGGGAGGGGCTATAGGATGTGCCAGAAATGTATCAGGAGTGGAAGGGCAAGTCATGTGAACCCAATGCTTTCATGTAAGATATTTGGCTTTTACTCTTATTGAGGTAGAAACACATTGGAGAGTTTTGCTCCAAAAGTCCCATCTGACTTAAATTTTAAAAGTATCATGATTAATATGTTGAAAACAGAATGGGGACAATCTCAAAAGCAAGGCAGTAGGGGGTTTTTACCATAAACAAAGTGAGAGTTGATGAGCCTAGGTGGTGGTTATATGAATGTAACAAAACGTAGTTGGATTCTGAACATGTTTTGAGGGTAATGAATGACAGTATTTAAAAATAAATTGGATATGAATTGTGAGATAAAGAGATGAGTCAAAAATAACACCAAGATTTTGGGCCTAAGCAACTGTAAGAATGAAGTTTCCATTGACTTGGAGAGAACTAGGGAAGAGGTAAGTTTGTATGGGAAAAGCCAGGATTTTGTTGATGGACATAGTAAGCTGGAGATGACTATTATTAAACATCTAAGCGGAGATGAGAAAGTCATCAGATACATGAGTCTGGAATTCAGGGAAGAGATCCAGGATAAAGAAAGAAATGTGAAGAGCATGTGTAAATATTTGATGTTTTAAAGCCATGAGTCTAGAAGAAATCACCAAAGAAATAGATATAAGTAAAAAAGAGGCCTTAAGACGGAGTCTTAGAGCATAACATACTTTAGAGGTGGGTGAGATGAGGAATAAGCAAAGAAATATTAAAGAAAGAGCAAAGAAGAAGAAATTGCACCACAAACAGGCAGTGTTCTAGAATTTTGAAATGAAATTTTGAAATGCTGCTAAGTCAAGATGAGGATTGACAATTGACTACTGGGTTTTCAACAAGGATGTCATTAAGAAACCTTCCATGATCACTCTTCCCTTTGTATATTTCTATACCTATATTCAATAGACTGTTTTGAAAGTATTCCTTTTGTGTTGTTGACTCTAACTCAAGGAGGACTCAAACTTTTCAAGGGCAGGAACTATGTCTTATTTAGTATCTTTGCACCTTAAGCCTGACACATAGTAGTGATTGAGTAAATATTTTTTGAAAGATTGCCAATTATTGAAATATAACTCATGGAGCTTCAAAGTTGATGAGAAGAATAAAAAAAATCCAGTGCAACAATTTAGATTTCAGGCAATTTAATTCTTTCACAAAGGAAGTACAGGAGGACTAATTTCTTCTTTTTTACAAGATTTTGTGTACTTACTAAGAGAACTTGGTATAATACAACCTGGCTGTGGTAGAAGAAGAATAGGAAATTATTACCTTAGTCCACTTGTATTTATTTAGCACAGTTGGTTGCAGTGCTTTCCAAACTTTTTCATTTGATTGATGAATAGAAAAGATGGTGCTTGTACACTGCATAAGGATGTAGGGATAAAGCTTTATGCAGCGGGAGTCCAAAGGTTGAGGTCTGCATACTCTGTGATCCTCCCAGACGTCCTGAGAGCTAAGGAAGAACCATATTCTGTCATTTGTAACCAGTTATAGCAAAACAGTTAAGAAGCTCTGAGGCAGAGAATGAACTGGGTTGAATACTGTCCCTCTCAAATTCATATCCAAAATCACAATGTCTTTATTTGAAAACAAGGTATTTACACCCTAATTGATTAGGGTTGTTCCTAAGTTCAATTAATTGTGTTTTTATAGAAAGAAGTGAGACATACAGGAAGAATGCTATATGATGGTGGAGACAGATTGGAGTTATGCATCTACAAGCCAAGGAACACCAAGAATTTCCAGCAAATCACCAGAAACTGGGAGAGGGGCCTGGAACAGATTTTCCCTCAGAGTCTGGAGGAACTAAACCTGCTAATACCTTGATTTTGGACTTCTGGTCTCCAGACTCTGAGTGTATACATTTCTATTGTCTTAAACCAGACAGTTTTGGTAATTTGCTACAACAATCCTAGGAAATCAGTACAGATCATAATTCAAAATAACCCAAGATATGAATGTTTTTTGAAATTCAGGCACAAGTTTGCCATTGTCTGCTTGCCCATGCACCAATAACAGAGAAATGCCCTTTGCTTCCTCTAATAACAACATGTATATACATTTCATCAGACACACAACAGGATTCACTGCATAAGCCCAGTGATGTAAAAATGTTTAGATCATTGTTTCTTAGAGTAATCCTCAGAACAGCAGCACCAGTGGCATCTGGAAAGTCATTAAACAGACACATTCTTGGCCCCTGTTTAACCTACTGAATCTGAATCAGAGATGAAAGGTAGGGCCCAGCAGTCTGCGGTTTCCAATGTATGCTAAAATTTGAGAACCACCTCCTTAGAAAAATACATATCTTTTTCCATGGTAACTGGCAGCTTGTAACTTATTTTTTTTCCTTTTAGTTGCTATAAGGATTCTTCTTCTTGTCCTTGCATTAAACCCCAGACAAACCAGCAGAGACAATTTTGTTTTTCCCTCCCTCTTTTTTTTGTAAAGTTCTGAACATACAAGGATGCTTTATTGATTCAACTTGAGCAGAAAAGGGCTGTCTATTAATTTTAATTCTCCCAAGATCAGGTACAACCTGAGTATTCCAATTATATTTTTCTTTCATCTCTTTCTCCAACTTTGGAAGATCACTGCACAGTAGTGAAATATTAGACCCAGTGGAAACTGTGTGAACATGTATTGGAAATTATTCCATTTTCACCACCTGAATATCTGTGTGAGCTTTCCTAAGGTTTAGTAGGTAGCATCAAGTCTAAAGTTTGTTACCTAGGTTCAAATTCTAACTCTACTATACACTAAACTCTAGACAAGTCACTTAACTTACTTTTAGTTAATGGTTCTAATAAATCGAGAGGATGAGACTCTCAATAGGATTATTGGAAGGAGTAAATGGCTAATATATGTAAAACACTTAGAACCATACCTGACATGTAATTAATGCTATGCAAGCTAGTTTACTAATGATATTTTTATTGTTTCTATCACCATCATCATTCTTTAAATATAAAAATGCCTCTGACTTTTCCATCCCATATTGATAGATAATCTTTGAATTTTTATGGCTCTTAGTCAAGATAGCAAGGCTCAGTCTGTAATTAAATTGTTTTATAGATCTAGTTCTATATTTCAACTAGACTACAAGCTCTATTTGAGCAGGTATTATGTTTGTTCTTTCTTTGTACTACCAATAAAAAATTGTAGAAATAGTTGGATTTATTATTTCTTGAGTTTTAACATTCTCAGTGATGCCTGTTTTGTGGTAAAAATGCCAGGTTGGAATTAGAAGATACAACGGTTTCGATTTTGAATAAAAAGTAGCATTGCTTTGTGATCCTGGAATCACACCTGGTCTCTTTATGTTTTTCAAGTTGTATAGGTTTTTTTTTTTTTATAACCAGCAATGGGAAGTCTACATTAGTAATATATTCTGCCCTGGGTAAGCAATTTTTGCTAACAGAAATCTTTGATTTTCTTTTTTATCTTTTAAGCATGAACTGTCTATCACACATTTCGATTGCCATTCACTAAACCTATAAAAATCATTTAAACATTGATTCTAACATGATCAGTCCATCAATTATCATGTTATATAAGCTCATTCATATGCCAATATTCAAGTAGATGCTGTAGGCATAAGGATCCTGTCTCATGTCAGAGGGATTGAAGGGCCACAATACAAGGGAGTTTTTTACTTCTTTGTTTCTATTAGCTATCATAGGTTTATCATGATCATGTTGCAATTATTTAAATTAAATGCTTATGTATAATTTGTGATGGCTTCTTATAAGAAACATAAATGACAAGAATACATGCATTAGGATTACAAAAGATAGAAAATGTATCAACATTAAAAATGATCATAGTATTAATAGAACAACTACAATTTATCAAGGATTTATATGTCAGAGACTGAACTGAGCTATCTGCTTTAAACTTAGTACAACTCTCTAAGAGATAGGTATATTGTTCCAATTTTATTTATTTTATTACAATAAAATTTTCATAAGAAATATCTGAGTATGTGCTTGTGATAAAACATTGAAACAACTCAAGTGTATGAGGTAAAAAGTTCAAGTTTTTCTTCATCATATCTTGATCTTAATCTTACTTCCTATCCGTCCAGAGAAAACCACTGTTAACAATTGTTGAGTATCTTCTAGACTGACTTCTATGATTTCACCCATTATAAAAAGTATTTTCTATGTATGCCGTGAATATTTTAAAATTATTTATTCTATTATTTTATAAGTGTTATCGTTTTTTTAAATTCGAGACAGGCAGGATGCAAGACAAATGAGTTAGGGTTATTGTAGTAGGGTGGATACTCCATTTAAATGGCATCAAGTTCCAAGTATTTTTTAAAAAACAATATGATGCTCTAAAACAAAAACTAAAACAAATAAAAACTCAGCTATATTTGGCCCTATGGCTCTAAGTTTTCAATTTATATTTAAGAGCTACAATCCATTCAGATTTTATTTTTGTGTATGATGTGAGGCTGGTATCAAACTTTATTTTCTCTATGTGGATATTCTGTTGTCCTGACACCTTTTATTTTACTGATTTAAAATCCTGTATGTATCATATACTAAATTTTTATGTATAGACAAGTCTGTTTTTGACTATCCTGATTTATAACTTATCTTTTTGTGCACCATTAACCTGCTTTTTAATCATTGTAAGTTTATGGTATTTGATATCTGATAGATACACTTTCTCTTCTCACACCCTTTCTTTTTCAAAAAATGTCATGGTTGTGTCAAAAAAATTTACATCGGATGGAGTTAAATTGGCAGGGAAGATTTTACTCAAGAGTATTGCAATATGAATCAAGACTACTGTAAGGCAGGAAATGACTGAATTTAACATAGCTGACACAAAAAGCAGGAGAGTAAGCCTTCCTGTGAGCTAGTGGAAAAGTACTGGTGGACATTAGAAGAGATACTGGTTGATGTGATTAGGCCATCTGAAAGACCAGAGTAGAAAATGTACAATTGTGTGTGTGTGTTTAAGAAAATACCTTAAAACAGAGATCCCCAAACTTTTGTGGTAGATAATTTTTCCATGGATCAGGGGGAGGAGGAGATGGTTTCAGGATGATTCAAGAACATTACATTTATTATGCATTGTATTTCTATTATTACTACATTGTAATAGATAATGAAGTAATAGTTATTATTAAATTATGAAATTATTATTTTGTTATGAGTCTGCAAGCAATTTATTTATTATGGTATCTGTGCAGTCAAACCTCACTGTTAATGTTAATCTGTATTGTAGCCACTCTCCAGCACTAGCATCACCGCCTTAGCTCCACCTCAGATATTCAGGCATTAGAATCTCATAAAGAGTGCACAACCTAGATCTCTTGCATTTGCAGTTCACAATAGGGTTTGCGCTCCTATGAGAATCTAATGCCACTGATGATCTAACAGAAGGCAGAGCTCAGGTAGCAGTGTGAGCAGAGTGACTGTTAATACAAGTGAAGTTTTGCTTGCTTCCCTGCTGCTCACCTCCTGTAGTGTGGCCGAGTTCCTAACAAGCCACAGACCAGTACCAGTCCGTGGCTGGGGGGTTGGGGGATGCTCTGAGACAAAGAAGATCAGGGTTCTATCATCGGGAAGAAATTTGTTTAAACTTTAGTCAAGCTGAGAGGAACATTAAGGCTGTCTTGGTCAGTTGCCTTCTGCATATTTCCCCCCATATAGCTGTTAAAATAGACTTGTCAAGATACAAAACTACCCTGTTGGAATTTTGGTTAGAATTATTGACTTGGTAAGCTTAGTTTGGAAAGAACTAATTTTTTTCATCAAGGAAAATGGTCTTTTTATTTTTCAACTTTTATTTTGTATTTTCTCAGTAAATTTTTATGATACTTTAAATTTGTGCCTCAATGCAATTCTAATAAAATTTGTTTCTAGATAATTGATATAATAGGAATGACATGTTTTTAAAAGTTCATTCTGGTGTAGTGAAAAGTGACTTATTTTATATTGTTTTTATTAAACTCATTATTTTTTCTATACATTTTCACAAATCATCTTGAACTTTCTAAGGAGATATTAATATCTGAAAAATAATTGCATAATTGCATCTTATTCCAAGGTTTTGTCCACTATTTTGTAGACAAAAAAGTAATAAAGAAAAAGAGAGTTTACACTCATTGATTTCTAGTATGTTATAGACTTGGGATTTTTAGGTATTTCTTGTCTAATTCTACAGTGTTTGTTTATGCTATATTGGCACTCGGTTGTTTTTCAGCATCTATTTTCCATATACATTTATCAGTTCTCTAAATTTTTATTTTGTTGTGTATGTTAGATGTGATATATTTAGGCAAAAAAGTGTATATATTTTATCAATAAATCTTGATAATGAAATAGAAGCAACAACAAAAGACATATAATTTTTAAGTTCCTGAGGTAAATACTAATCTTGCTTTATTAATTTTTTTTCAAAGAGTCTCGTCATTTATTGGGTACATTGTAAAATTTAATGATTGATTAATGCATTGTCTTTTTTCCCTTAATTTACCACCAATTCAAGAATTTGTAGAAGGAAGAGTCTACTATATCATTAAAAATATACAAGAAATTAGTATTTTTTTTTTACAAATCTTAAAGCCTCTATAATCTGGGTTATGGGATGATTGAAAAGAAATATGCATCATCTTTTCTCCAGGTTTCTGTAATATTTTGTGTGGGCTGGTTACCATGATGACTAATATGCTGCAACTATGCTCTTATGCATTAAATATCATGAAACTGTACATCTGCACTGAATTTCCCTTTTCCCTTTGTTTGTAAAGTGCTGAGTTTTGTCACAAATTTTGGATTGAAATCAAATCTGGAGGGTTTTGGTAATGTTGCTGAAATGATATTTCAGTATATTTTCCTTTAATGAAACAAATGTACAGGGCTGATTGATTTATGGAGCAATGTTTTTTGCATCATTACTCGTCTTCATATACAAGTAGTTTTTTACTCTCACTATTTTGAAAGAACCATTTTATTTTTGATATGTTTGTTTTGAAATCTGATACTTTACTTGGCAACAGTATTAAATCCTACAAAAGTTTTATAAATGATCCTTCTGACACCCAGGAAGATATTTTCATTGTATTTTCTAAATATGACATGTAACCAAAATATACTTCCTTGTGTCTGACTGCCCCACTATTAGAATAAAGCTGAATTTTCTACTGCTCAATGTAATCTAAACTGATGTGGACATGATCATTTTTTTAAAGCATGTATTAAAAAAATTGTTTCAGACTCACAAAATTTCCTTATCATAGGAATGTTTTATTTTGTATTTTAGAGTTTAATCTTTCAACTATTATCTAAGTTTAAATGACGGTCATTCCCAGGATGGGATTATAAAAGCAGTCTTTTAATCTGCACATCCCTGGTATGGTTTGAATCTTTTACATTGATTTTGTGGCTGAGATGATGCTCTAAAATATAAAGTTACAATTTGGAAAGGACCAGTCAGTTCTCTCTTTTGGCATCTGCTGAGTATCCTTTGTCTCTGATAACTTACTGACTGAATATTAACATTAACAGAGATCTTTATCATTCTATACACATATGGGTTTTGGTTCTATTTACCTTCATAAATTCAGTGAGCCTAGAAAACTAGAACACAGGGATCTATGTTCATACAACCCTCGGGAACTGATTTGGTTGATTCCTTGAAGTCAAGAAAAGTTGGTTACTGGGTGCAATAATACAATTATATAAAAGGAATAAATTCTAGTATTCAATAGTTCAGTAGGGAAAATATAGTTAACAATAATTTATTGTATACTTCAAAATAGTTAGAAGAGAGGAATTGTAATGTTCCTAACATTCAGAAAAGATAAATATTTGAAGTGATGGATATCTCAGTTATTTTGATTTGGTCACAACACTGTATACATGTGTCATGCAATTCAGATATCAAACTTTTTTTATAGCTGCATGGATTTAATACTCAGCTATTGTATAACCTTGTTCATATATGAAGGACGATTGATTTTTTTCTAGATTGCAAATGCATCCAAGAAGGTTGGATACCATGCATATCATTTATCTATGATCTATCACAATACCCCTGAAAAACAAGTATTGTTATTGACATGTCACTGATAAGAAAATGAGTCCAATGATGTCAAAGGGTTTCCTAATATCACATGTGTGGGGAGTAAAAGAGCCATGATGGAACCAAAGTTTGATTCTAAAGTCTGTGTTTTCTTTTCCTACGTTACATCACAGCTTTGACTACTTGTCTTTCTCTGTAATTGAACAGCCAGCAGGTGACTTTCTTTCTTTTTCTAAATATAAAATAAAATTTAAAAGTCTGTGAGTGATTTAAAAGAAAAAACATATGTAAATCTATGTCTGTCATATAAAGATATAGCTTAGCATCATCCAAAAACCTTGTCAGAATGTTCTCAATTCTGGAAGTCTGAGTCACTGCCAAGAATAAAAATATGAATTCCAGGGTTAATCTGTAGGGGTATCACAATATGGCCTTATTATCAAATTAATAAATAATGGCAAAATAGAAACATCAATTCATACAGTGTAGAATCAAGGACATTTCTGCAGGGTCAGTAAAGTCATTATCTCAGTCAATAGCTTTCAAAGATTCCCAGACATTTTTACTTTAACTGTATTTCTTGAAAATATACAATGTCTTATTTATGTTGAGTGAATGAATGCCCTAAAAATTTTATCTTTTTCTGTGAAATAGTTCATCAAATTTTACCTTAAAAGTTGGCAACTTTCCTCTCAACCAGAATATACTTAGGGTATTTTTGAGAACAGATAACTTAGACTGCAGAAACAGCTTAGACAATCTGTGCAGCTCTCTTGGGAAGACAATTTTATTGCTTAGTAACCATCTGGATTGCGTCATTGTTGAGCTGAATGGACATCAATATAGTTTTCTAAATTCTCATAAGTTTTGTAGAGGAAGAGACATCACAAGGGTTGTAGGCTGATTACTTTGCATAATTTCAAGGTCAGTGTTGTTTTGTATATCAAGGTACACAGTATCATGAGTCACTCATATATTCCTTAGTCATTGAACTCTATTTCCCAAGTACTTGAATATTTGTGTGGTCACTAGTGTGTATGTATGTAGTTTATCATTATTTATACTTTTGAATTACCTCTAATATTTATTATATTTACTTTTCTTGTATTTTTATACTGATCTGTCAAAGATCAGCTTGCTGAGACATGCATATATTTGATTGTTAGTTGAGTTTTAGACTCATATTCAGTTGTATGTTAGTTGACTGTGCTTGTGTGTGCAGAGGAATGTGAATATCTTGAATTAAGAAGGTCATGTCCTATACTTTAATTGATATTTCAATTTTTTTCTTATTTTCTTTGTTATACATTACAGCATAATCTCAGAACACATTCTAATTTCTCCCAATGTGGGTAGACCAAACAAATCCTTGGTTGTTAAGACTGAAATAAGTATATTAAAAGGAATGGGCTATCCAATTTAAGTTTCTATTGTCATAAAAGTAACTAATTCAACAAATGCCTTCTCTCCTTAGCAAACACTTTCTACTTGTCTCAAAATTTTAACAAGCATTACAACATTTTTATAACAATCATTGAACTAAAGGATACTAGTTCAGTGAAGTATTTTATGTGATAATGCTACCACTTGAAAACAATTCTCTCTCTTTATAAAAAAAACTTTGATCATTACAAATCTAACAAATACATTATGAGAGTAAAATATTACATAAATGAATTAAAACATTCCATTGCCTTTCAATATCTTTGTTTGCTGATGAATGCTAAGAGAAAAAAAAATCCTGCTTTTATAATAAGATAATATAATGCCATCAGATTATAATATAAGGTTAAAAGGAGGTATTATTTTATTTTAAAACTTTAAAAAATGCTTTCTGAAGGGAAACTAAGAGTTAGAATTTGTTGTGAACATTTGTGTAATAAAGTGTATGAAAAAAAAGAAATGCAACTACTTGTATACACAAACATTTCTATTCAGCAATACACTACATAATCACTGGGCTATTAATATAATAGAAGTCAAAGTAAGTAGAAGAGTGGGAATAGATATGAACACAGAAAGTCCTAAATCTAGCTCACTGTAGTGTTAAAAGTCAACTCTTCTTTGGATCATGTTTTTCCTTGCTCCATTAAAAATATTTATAATTTCTTTTTTTTTTTTTTTTTGAGTTGGAGTCTCACTCTGTCACCCAGACTGGAGTGCAGTGGCTGCTCCCGGCCACCACAGCCTCGACCTGCTGGGCTCTGGCGATCCTTCCGCCTCAGCCTTCCAAGTAGCCGGAATTACAGGCGTGCACTACCACGCCCTGCTGATTTTTTTATTTATTGTAGAGATGAGGTCTCGCCAAGTTGCCCAGTTGGGTCGCGAACCCGCGGGCTCAGGCAATCCACTCACCTCAGCCTCCCGAGGCGTGGGATTACAGGCTGAGTTTGTTATTGATTCTTGCTAACACATTTGGAGCAGAGGCAAAGGACAGTCCATGTAAAAATGACACCACCTTTCTCATTCAATACGTCATTTACATAAGTTAAAAAAAAGAGGTATTTTGTTTTTAAACTGAGAATGATTTCAACTGTGATTCTTTTCAAATATAGTTCAAAATAAGCAAGGGCTATCTCAGCCCTTTAAAAATGACAAAATTGGTATTGTCAAGTAATGTACTGACATATTTTTCTACTTACTCAATGCTAAGAAAACACTAACACTCTGCCACCATCCAAATTCTCACTGACTGCTATCTAAAGTAAGAAATGGTACAGAATTGCCACTCTAGGGGAGTGCTGTGTACTGGAGAGGATCCAAGAACAGTCACCTACTGTTCATGATTACACTTGTTACAAAAATGTCTATTTCAGAACTAGCAACAATTTTAACATCACCTCTGACATTGAACAATATCCCTGAGAAAGTGCTGGCTATAATTAAAGCAGGTCTTTAATTATACCCATATTTTAGTGTATGTGAGAATTATACCCGATAGGTCTTGCTGTACCATATATAGATTTGATTTACGAAAAACAAAGAAATGGTATGAGCTCTCGGGGACCTTTTGAAAATGGGACAAAGGAATGTATAGATATTGTATGAACATTTCAGAGTAGAGGAGGCAATTTAAGTTTAATACTTAAAGGGATAACTTTGAAATTGAGAAGCCTGAATCCCAGGATTGTCATATTTTAATCTATGACTTTATGCAAATTATTCTCTCATAGTCTCAGTTTCTTCTTCTGTGAAATTGCCTTATAATAGTTACCTATCTCATAAGAACATAGTGAAGATAAATGAGGTTGTTTGTGAAGTGCCTGATGTATAGAAATGGTTCTCAGCACTCTTGTCATCATTATCATCATCATCATTATTATAATCATTACTGAAACATCTAGAAGTTCATTCTGAATGCTGGATACAAGAAGGGTAAATAGTGTTTATGAAGCCGCAGGTTATAGACACCCTGAAAAATATTGTATTTATTTATTTAAAACAAATTTTTTATTATAAAGATGTGGGGTACAATTCAGGGTTAGGTATATAACTGTTGATTATGCAGGTACCTCTGTTAATGAGGTGAACCCCTGCCTCCCTTAGAAGTTTCTCTAAACTGCCAATCCCACCTCCCCTCTCCTGACAGTTTCCCACTACTGTCAATCCCTTTCTTATAAGATTATGATAATTGTATAAGGTCCGCTTATGAGTGAGAACATATGGCATTCTGTTTTTTGTTTCTGTGAGAGATAACTGAGTATGATAGACTCAGAATCCATCCAGGTTGCTGCAAAGTTCATATGTTTGTCCTTCTTTATGAGTGCACAATATTCTGTTGTGTATATGTACCACATTTTTTTATCCAGTCCAGTTTCGAAGGGCAGCATAGTTGTTTCCATGTTTTTGCTATTGTGAATAGAGCTGCAACAAGCATACAAATACAGGTATCTTTATGTAGAATGACTTGAATTCCTCCGGGTATATTCCCAATAGGGGAATTGCTGGGTCATATGGAAGGTCAATTTCTAGTTCTCTCAGAAATCGCCACACTGTCTTCCAAAGAGGTTGCACTAGTTTGCATTCCCACCAGCAGTATAGAAGCATTCCTTTTTCTCTGCATCCTTGCCAGCATCAGTTGTTTGTTTTATTAGTGATGGCCATTCTTACTGAGGTTAGGTGGTATCTCAATGTGGTTTTGATTTGCATTTCTCTGATGATGAGTGATACTGAGCATTTTTTCATGTGTCTGTTGGCTACCCATATATCTTCTTTTGAGAAGTGTTTATTCATGTCTTTTGCCCACTTTTTAATGGGGCTGTTTATTTTTTTCTTTTCAGCACGTTTGAGTTCCTTGTAGATCCTAGATGTTAGACCTTTGTCAGATATACAGTTGGCAAATGTTTTTACCACTCTGTGGGCTGCCTCCCTGCACTCTTGATGGTTTCTTTTGCTTTGCAGAAGCTCATCAGTTTGATGAGGTCCCACTTGTCTATCTTATTTCTTATGGTATGGGCACTAAGGTTTCTGATCAGGAATTGGTTGCTAATTCCAATTTCCATAAAGGTGTCTCCTGTGTTTTCTAAGATTATTATAGTTTGAGGTTTTATGTTTAGGTTTTTAATCCATTCAGAGTTAGTTTTTGTGTATGGTGATAGGCAGGGGTCCTGTTTCAGTTTTCTGCATGTGATCAGTCAGTTTTCCCAGCACCATTTACTGAATAGGTTCTCCTCTCCCCAGTGGTTGTTGTTGGAGGCTTTGTCAAAGATGAGTTGATTGAGAAATGAGGCTTTGCTTCTGGAATCTCTATCCTGTTCCATTGGTCTATATGCCTTTTCTTGTTCAGGTTCTTTTGATTAATGTAGCCTTACAGTAAATTTGAAGTCTGGAAGTGTGATATCTCCTACTTTGTTTCAGATTTCCAGATCTGAGAAGAATGATGTTGGTAACTTAATGAGTATTGCATTGATCTGTAGATTGCCTTTGGTAGGATGAACATTTTTACAATGTTGATTCTTCCTATCCATGAGCATGAAATACTTTTCCATTTGTTTGTTCTTGGATTTCTTTGAACAGTGTTTTGTAGTTCTCATCGTAAAGGTCTTTCACTTCTCTGGTTAGAAAGATGCCGAGGTGGTTCAATTTTTTTGTGTGGCTATTGTGAATTGCATTGTGCTTTTAATTGGGTCTCTGCCTGTTTGTTGTTGGTGTGTAGGAATGCAACAGTCTTTTGCACATTTATTTTGTACACTGAGACTTTGCCAAAGTCCTTATCAGTGAAAGCAGGTTTTTGACAGATTCTCTTGTGTTTTCAGAGTATAGGATCATATCATCAGCAAAGAGAGATAACTTGACTTCCTCCTTTCCTATTTAGATACGCCTGATTTCCTTCTCTTGTCTAATTGTCCTAGCTAGGACTTCCAACACAATATTGAACAAGAAGGATGAGACTGGGCAGCCTTGTCTTGTTCCAGTTTTCAGGGGAAATGTTTCCAGTTTCTGTTCGTATAGCAATATGTTAGTTGTGGGTTTATCATATATGGCCCTTATTCTTTTGAGGTATGTTCCTTTTTTTGCCAACGTGTTTGAGGGTTTTTATCAAGAAGGAATGCTGGGTTTTATCAAAAGCTTCTTCTGCTTCTAATGAGATAATCATGTGGTTCTTGTTTCTACATATGTTGATGTATTTTATTACATTTATGGTCTTTCAAATGTTGAACCAGCCCTGCATCCTGGGGATGAAGCCTACTTGGTCATGGTGGATGATTTTTGAGATGTGTTTTGGTATCTGATTTGCTAGAATCTTGTTGAGAAATTTTGCATCTATGTTCATAAGGGATATTGGCCTATCGTTCTCTTTTTTTTGTTGGATCTTTATCTGGTTTGTGTATCAGTGTGAGGTTAGCTTTGTAAAATGATTTGGGGAGAATTCCATCTTTTTCAATCACCTGGAATATTTTCAATATGATTGGTATCAACTCCTCCTTGTACATTTTGCAGAATTCTGTTGGAAAGACATTCGGTGCAGAATTTTTTTTCTAGGTAGTTTTCATATGACAGAGTCAATTTCCTGGGTTATTACTGGTCTATTTAGTGTCTCAGTGTCTCTTGTTTCAACCTGGGGAGGTTGTGTGATGTCAGGAAGTCCTCCATTTCGTGTAGGTTATCGAGTTTGTTTCCATACAGGTGTACATTGTAATCTCTGATAATCTTTTGTATTTCTTTGGGGTCAGTTTTGATTTGATCCCTTGTATTTCTGATTGTGTTTATTTGGGCTTTTTCTCTCTTTTTCTTGGTTATTCTGGCTAGGGATCCATCAATCTTGTTAATCCTTTCAAAGACCCCAATTTTTCTTTTGTTGGTGTTTTCTATGATATTTTTTTCTTCTGTGTCCTGTATTTGGGCTCTTATTTTGGCAATTTGGATTCTTCTGCTACAGTTGGGGTTTTGGTGGTTTTTTCTTTCCAGCACCCTTGATGATTTGTTAGGCTCTCAACTTGTGATCTTTCTGTGTTCTTGATGTGTGTTCATAGAGATATAAATTCTCCTCTTAGAACTGTTTAAGTTGCATCCCAAAGGTTTTGGTAAGATGTTTCTTCATTTTCATTTGTTTCCAGGAATCTTTTAATTTCTGCTTTGATTTCAGTATGGCCCAGTAGTTGCTCAGCATCATGCTGTTTAGTGTCCATATCTTTATAGTCTTTGGAAATATTTTGTTTGTGTTGATATTTAGTATTTTTTCCACTGTGGTCTGAGTGGATGCATGGCAACATTTCAACCTTATGGATTTTGTTAATGTTTGATTTATGCCCAAGAATGTGATTGATCTTGGGGTATATTCTATGTCGGGATGAGTAGTATATATATTCTGTGGTTGTTGAGTGGAATAATCTATAGGTATCCAGTAAGTTCATTTTGTTCAGTGTCAAATTTAGGTTCTGGATCTCCTTGTTGATTTTTTTCTTCGATGATCTATCTAGGACTGTCAGTGGGGTATTTATGTCCCCTGCTATAACAGTGTTAGAGTCAATATCTTTTTTTAGTTTATTTAGTAGTTGCTTTATAAGTGCTGGTGCTCATGTGTTGGGTGCTTATATTTTTAGGATGGATATTTCTTGTTGATGGACTGTACCTTTTATCATTATGTAGTGTTCTTTTACATATTTTTAAATTTTTGATAGCTTAAAGATTGTTTTGTCTGATATTAAGATTGCAACTCCTGCCTTCTTTTGTGATTCATTTGCCTGGAAACTCACTTTTCATCTTTAACTTTGAATCTGTGTGTGTCCCTTGTAGTGAGATGAGTCTCCTGGATGCAGCAAATAATTGGGTCATGGTTTCTCATCCAGTTTGCCATTCTGTGTCTTTTCAGTGGTGCATTGAGTCCATTCACATTCAGGCTAATTATTGAAATGTGATTGTTTATCCCTGTTATGAGGTTCTTATAAAGAGTTTTCTTGGTTTGCTTAGTTTCTCTTGGATTTGGGGTTGATATATGTGTGTGTTTTCAAGTTTCTTATTGTGCTCTATTCTTTGGTGATTCTGTGTTCTGCTTTTCTCTTGGGAAGTGTGTGGTCACTCATTTTTTTTCTTTCTTCTGTACTTAATATCTTTTTAAGTGTCTCCTATAGAGCTTGTCTGGTAGCTGTATAATCTCTTAGGGACTGGATGTCTGGGAAGGATTTTAATTCTCCATCACTGATGAAGCTGAGCTTGGATGGGTAGTAAGTCTTGGTTGAAATTGTTTATCTCTGAGGACTTTGAATATTGGACTCTAATTCCTTCTTGCTTATAGTGTTTCTGCTAATAGTTCTGCTACTATTCTTTTGGTTTTTCCCGGTGGTAGACCAACCTTTCTCTTTTGCTGTCTTTAGGATTTGTTCTTTTGTGCCTACTTTGTGTAGGTGAATTACTATGTGTCTAGTGGTTGGTCTTCTCATTTGAAGTCTTGTGGAGTTTCTCTGTATCTCTTGTGCTTGACTGGCCACATCTCTGGTGAGACAGGAAAAGTTTTCTTGGATTACCTCCTGGAATACTTGTTCCAATTTGTTCTCCATTTCCCTTTCTTCTTCCGGGATACCACTCAGGGTAGGCTCGACCTCTTGATATAATCACATATCTCTTGTGGGCTTTGTTCATTCTTTCTGAGTCTTCTTTCTATGTTTTTTACAGATCAGTTTTTTATGTTATGGTCTTCAAGTTCTGAGATTCTTTCTTCAACTGGATTAATTCTACTTTCCATGTTTGTCTTCTTGTTATTTCCTGGATGAAATTTTGTGTTGCCAAAATCTCTGTTACAAATTATTTCAGTCTTTCATCTGTTTCATCTTATCTTTCTTGAGTCTTATTTACTCTTTCCATCCATTCCCTAATTCCTGTCATATTCTGGTGCCAGTCTTCAGTGACTTCCATTTTTTGGATTCCAAGGTCTGATTTTCAGGTGTTTTCTCTTTGTTACACTTGAAATTATATGTGGTCTTCCTTTGGTTTTTCCTCATTTGTGACAGATCTCTTGCTTTTCTCTTTAGTTCTGTTATTCAGTGTCAGTGGGAGAGGCTTCCCTTCTGATGTTTTTTCAGTCCTCTATTCTTTCTTGATCCGGTCTCTGGATTTGTTCTATTTTGAAATAGGATGGTGGATGGGAAGCTTTAGTGTCTCTTAAAATACTTGCAAATTACAATGTTCTCTGATTGTGGTATGTGCTCCCTGAGACCCACTCCCCACCACCTCTCTATATTACAATGCAAAACATAAATAAACAGAAATACAATTGAACACACACAGAGACATACACACACACCTCACAACACATTTGCATAACAACAAAGTGAAACAAAACAAGCAACAACAAAGAGAACCAAGAAAACTGAACTCACACACACTCATGCCCACCACAAAGTAAATGGAGAAGAAAAACAGAAAAACTGAGGTAAAAAATAAGGAATTCAGACTGAACCCTCACACATATATTAACACTTGTAAACTATAAAAAATTAAAAAATAGAAGAACAAGTAAAAATAAACAATAACAAAACTGAAAGATGAACACTCAATCATTCACATACACACATAAATAGAAAACAACAAACAAAAGCAGAAAGAAACAGAAATAGAAAAGAAAAATAGAACAAAATTGGGGGGATGCACATCATACCCTCACATACATATTCATGCACAAAAGAAAAATGTTTTTAAAGTAGATGAAGTAACAAACAAACAATCAAAGAATTTTTAAAACTATAAAATATAAAATGAAAGCCTGCCCACTTGTGGCAGGCTCTGCAATTCTTCCTCTGATTAGGTCTCTCTTGAAAAGTCACCTCTTTCACACTCTCCACAGTGTCTGGAGCAAGGAAGGAGGAGGGGCAGTGGAGGTGGGTGGAGCTGCAGTCCTCCCTTCCCACTCTCATATGGTCAGTAAGATCTCCTCCAGTGGGGCGGCATGGGGGGGATTGTCTCTTCTCCAGATATGTACTCGCAGGGGGTGCCCCAGCCAGGTCTATCCTGGAATGGAGTTCTCCTATTGCAACTGATATCCAGGCTCTGCCTGGGTTTGTCCCTCTCAATTGTGGCCCAGCTATGTTCTGAGGATTGCTCTGTCTGATGTTCAGAGGATTGCTGGGGAGGAAGGGGTTTGGGTCAATCCCTGACTCACCACTGATCTCTTTGGAATCCTTCCTTGTCTTTTTCTGGCCACACCCTTTGTTCCGAGGCTGGATCAGCGCACAGGATGGGTCACCTGGAACTCAGCACTGGTCAGGTTCCTCAAAGTTTGTGCTTTCAGGATATTCCCTATGGGCATGATCAATCCTTGAATAGTTGATCCACCTGTCACAGAGATCGGGTCTGTTGCTCCATGGTGAGAAAGTTGGAGCACTTTCCTGCCCCACCTTCAAGAAGGTGGCAGGTGCCTTTCTTGTCTTCTGTGGGACTTTGCCTCTGGACTCCCTTCACAGCCCTTGCTGCCAGTGCCCTGCCAGGCACTGAAGTGGTG
Source organism: Carlito syrichta (assembly GCF_000164805.1). Taxonomy (NCBI): domain Eukaryota; kingdom Metazoa; phylum Chordata; class Mammalia; order Primates; family Tarsiidae; genus Carlito; species Carlito syrichta. The sequence continues at coordinate 23,009 of NW_007248742.1, forward strand.
AGGCAAAGCCTGGAGTTGGTGGTCCCTCCTGCCAATGGTGAGGGAGAGCCTGGGGTGATAGTCTCTTCTGCCACTTTTCACAGGAAAACTTTTGTCCATAAAAAAAAAGGCTCTCAGCTTCTGCAACCTGGGAAGAGTTGGGGACCAAGCAGAGAAGCTGTAGCAACAGCTATTGCACCAGGGGCCCAGCCACTTGTCCTCAAGCCCCCACTTATTCTCTCCCAGCATTTTCTTCCCAGGAAGGATTTTGCTGATTTTTATTTTAAAAGAAAGAAAAAGAAAAAGAAAATGACGCTTGATTTCTGCATCGCTGAAATCGCTAAGGTCTAATCCCAGGAGCTGTGGCACCAGCCACTGCACCAGGGAGCCCTGGCCTCTAGCTCCCTAGCCCTAACTCAGTCAGCTACTCACATGCCCACTCACTCACCAGCACATACACAAAATTTTCCATACACTCACTCACTCACACCAGAACTCGCATAGTCTGACTGGCTCGGCCACCATCTTCCCAACCTCTCTGAATATGCTCTTATGTAAAGCTGCAATCTGCTTTTGTCAAGTTCATGAAAGAAAAAAAAAGTAGTCTTTTGTTGATACTGAAGATCACACAATATGAAGAGAAAGAACTTAGAAGAGGGTCACTAGGGTTTCTTTTAGTCCCAGTTCTGCCTCGTTATTAGCTGCTCTGGACCTCATATTTATTTATCTGTAATACTTGCCCTGGTGTGTGTGTGTTTGGACATGTGTATGTAGAAAAAGTGATAGAGTCACACATATGAACACACACACACACACACACACACACACACACACACACTCACTCACTCAAGAAGTCAAATGAAATAAATGTGGAAATGGTTAATTGGCAGAGTACTACAAGAGTGAGTATAATTTTACAATCTGGAACTATTTACACCACACAATAAGCCTGGTACTTGATATAAAGACGTATTCATAATCTAAAGATCAGCATCTTTAATAATGTCATTTATTGAGAGTTGTTAAGAATTTAACTTCCATCACTTTTATTTATTTATTTATTTTTTTGAGATGGAGTCTCATTCTGTCGCCCAGACTGGAGTGCAGTGGCCGCTCCCGGCCACCACAGCCTCGACCCGCTGGGATCCGGCAATCCTTCCGCCTCAGCCTTCCGAGTAGCCGGAATTACAAGTGCGCGCTACCACACCGGGCTAATTTTTTTGATTTTATTGTAGAGATGAGGTCTCGCCTGCCCAGGTGGGTCTCGAACCCACGGGCTCAGGCAATCCACTCACCTCAGCCTCCACTCACCTCAGCCTCCGAAAGGCGCGGGATTACTGTCTGAGCCACAGAACCCGGCTCCATCACTTTTTTTAAAACTTCAGTTTCTATTCTGGAGAAGCGCTATCCCTAATCCAAGGGGTACTTTTCTTCTTCAAGGAATCGGCTTCTGCTTCTCTGTTCCTCAGTTGAATAATTGAAGTACAGTTTGGGACCTTTCTCTATCAACACACACTAGAGAATTTGTGAGTCCCCCCCCATTGTTCTAGGGGACCATGGCAATGACCAGCCCACTTCTCCATGAGACTGCAACCTAGATAGGACTTAATGAACCCAGGTTTCATGGGGCCTCAAGTTTATACCATTCATGTGAAAGATTCTTGAAGAAAAAGAATACAATATTTTGACTACAAAATTAAGTAAAGTACAGAGTTAAATATCTATTTAGAATGAGAAGAAATCACAACAGTTACAAATTTTAAAATATTATAGAAATAAAACAAACAAAAATCAAAAAAAGCATAATCTTTTTATTAATTAACTGCTAATTCACTTCTATAATACTGCTTTTTTTGATTGCATGCTCTTTGCTTTGTTGTATGAGAGTTGTGTTTAAATAATTTACATGAAGGGAGTAGAATGATAACTCAGTCTTTTTTCCATCACACCTAATCAAAAGATTTTTTTTATTATTAATGGCTGAGATGCATAAAACATGTGATTCATACAGACATATACTCTGTAGTATTGTTACCAGTGTGTGCCCTACAAAATCAGGAATTCTGCAAACTCTGCCTTATGATTTATTATTCTGGATGCTACGTTGTTGCATACATTTCTGTTGTGGCAAGGCAACAAATACTCCAATTTCAGTTTTTTCCATCTGATGAAACAAAAAAGTGTTTCTATAAGCTATTTCTGTTACTAGGATAGCTAGTAACAGCTTCATTATGCATGAAAGTGGCTTTAAATCATACAAATATATCCCACTGAACTCAAATTAAACGCATTCCTAATCCAACTTTCCACTAGCTGAATCCAAATAATGCCAGTGGTCATTCCAATGCCTCCTGAAAGGAGAAGGACTTTGGAGGAAAAAGTAGAGATGGAGGGAAATAGAGAATTTAACAAATAATGACTAGAAATATCTTGTGAAATTTTAAAATATTTTACCAAAAAAAAAAAGACATCTTGAGACATTGGAGGGCACTATACGAAAGCCCCTGATTGCTATGTATCATTAGCTTTATGACATTCTTTCCTCTGTCCCCTAATTGGTCCCAGCCTTCCCTGTCACCAACAACCTGAGTAGAACACAGACTCAGGCTATGGTTCCAAAAAAATACACTTAGGAGTTGAAACTGAAAAGTCATGGGAAGGAATAAATTCCAAGAACAGCTACTATAGGTAGTATGAATGAAGTCCTTGCTTCCATCCTTCACTAAAGACACTAGGAAAATAGACAGCTTTTTTCCTAGATAGAAAAGCAGGAAACAGTTGAAATTGGGCTACAGCTGGATTCTGTGACAGGAGCCAGTGCATCCCCATGTACCAGAAGCTCCTACCAATTGCAAAATGGAGTTGAAAGTATTGGGAGCCATGATCAATCAGTTTTGTCTGCTAGGGCATGTGGGAAGGTGGTATATGGCCCAAATATTTAATACCCTTGCTTTGATAAGTCAACCCAAATCAGACAACACAGGCAAAGTGAGTTGATGATTATTTATAGAAATTCAACCTGTATCCTGAATAAAAGCATTGGTCAAGACCAGGAAAAAAACAAAAATCCTTAGGTATATAAGAACAAGTAGAGAATACAATTCAAATAGAAAACTGTATGTATGTCCAAATCAAACATATATTAGGAGGAATTATAAAGTAGCATAATCAAGGAAGGAGAGATTTCCCTTCTGTCTTTCCTGGTTTTGAGCAACTCAGTGATATGGGCGGCTAAGTAAGCAGTAGCTATGCTCTGTTCATTAGACCTAAGAAGGATTTGAAAACACTTGTAATTCATGACTACAAAACAAGGGAAAGAATTTGGCAAACCTACAAGGTCTAACGGATTAAAAAGATAAAACACAAGATCTCTCACAGAAACAAAGATCTGAGTATCACATGTTCTCACTCATATAGTGGACCTTGAACATCCAACATAATACTATAAGAAAATGACTGACATTGGTGGGAAACTATGGGGGGGGAGCAGAAGGGAGATGGGATTAACGGTAGTAAATATCTGCCTGGGGATGGGGAGATACCTCTTATCAACAAGGGTGCCTGAACGAGCATATTTGTATGCCTAACCTTTAACTGTACCCCACAATATCATAATAAAAATATTGATTATAAAAAAAGATAAAACACAAGCTCTGTCTCACAATTCATATATTTAAGTAGAAAACAATATTTGTTCATAGACTTTAACATGAAATTTGCTTGTAGCAATGTTACTGAGGTGTGTTCTCAGAAACAGTACCTATAATGAAATGTGGGAAGCAGAATTGTACACAGGGGAAGTTGACTTGAAGTACAGTTGCAACAGAGCCCTTAGGCAATTCCACAGAATGCTCTGGAGCTGAGATAATCCTTCAGAGTGATCCTTCAATGAGGCAACAGGGTCTTTGAAACTCTATAGATTGGACAGAGGTTGTCCCTAGGAAAGGATATATAATCTTGGGAAAAGCAGCTCCATTTAGGTCAAGAGCAGTTCCTCGAGAGAGACTCAGCTATGAGTTCATTGTCACCAAAACACCCAGTAGCTAGGGTATAAATTTCATTGTTCTCAAGAAGCAATTTTGGCAGCACATTAAAGTATCCATTATAGACAACAAATGAAGGAATAAAACAAAAATCTAAAATAGCTCTCTAAGCTCTGGAATACTAGTTGATGGGTCAATTACAAGACAAGTGGCACAGACAGCAGACAGCATCATTCAAATCATCTTCCTCTATGTGAGACTCTTCTGAATTGAGATCACATGGCTCTCAAAACTCCTTGTTAAAATGTCAATGTGTCCCTTGAAAATTGGGAGGCACTAATCTAAAGGCACCGATGACCACATGTGAGAATAGAATAGAGATAGATATGATTAGATGGGCTATGCTGCAAGTGAGTGTTCTCGCTAGAAAATAACAATGGAAGCTTGTGGTTCACCAAAGGGCATTGTGAGGCAATGGCTGCCCTAGAAGGAGACAACAAACTGCACAAGTCACCTCAGGGAGTGAGAGAGCATTTAAGTCAAATTTACTATGCCTTCATATTTACTAGGCCAGCCCTGCTGCCCATGTCCTGTTTTGAATATTCTATTTCTGTTTAAATACATCCTGTAATTCTGTCCCCTGATACCAGATGCTCTACACTTGGCAAACTCTGTGAGCAATTGAAGGATTTATTTACCTTTGCTCTGAAGCTCTGACACTTGTTCTTACATTCCCATACAGGCAACAGAAGGAGAATAAATGCATAAAACAGAAAAGCAACTACCATTACCTCAAAAATAGGCTGGCTTGATATGTGTTTTCCCTTAACTGCAATTAAATATTTTTTATAATAGTGAATGCCAAATAAGTGCAATGGTCCAAGAGAAAACAGATAAAGCAAATACTAACAGCCGCCATGTGGCAATCCCAGTTGTATTTGGATATAATCATTAACTTTGCTTCTCTAGAATTTATATGGAAAATATTGTTATTCTCTAACATTATTCAGAAACCTTGCAAATCAAGTCTCTGTTAAGTGAATTCAAGATTTGAATGTAAAAACTGTGGATAGGAATTTAGAATTTAGCAGAGCAATATTGAGGGGTTGTCTCTGTTTTTCAAATATGTTCAGTCATTCTCTGAAGAAAATTGAGTAGCATGGGGTAGAAACCGCTCATCAATAACCTATGGCTATAAGATGATGCTTCATTGAAACTGTGATTTAAGCAATATTATTTTTATTTTCTGTATTTTAGCTGAATTTTTAATCAAGTTTCAATTTCTAGATACAGCAAATCACTTATTTAGACTACTAAAACTTCCTTGTTCTTTCTCCTTCCTACTATTGTATCTTTTTATTTTTACAGATTCAAATGAACCTGGTAGTGTCCTAAATTAAAATATACCTGTAAGATGCTGGCCAAAATATTCTTAAAGAAGATCTGTCTGATTTTACTATTTACATGAAATAAGGATTGCTTTATGTAGTGCTTGAATTTTTAAAATGATTTCTAGTAAAAAAAAATGTGACAAACAGTTTCTTAATAATCTCTATTTACTTTTACTCTTTTCCTAGGTATTTCTTTTTAGAGACCCAGACTAAAATTTTTAAATGGTTGGCATTTTAAACACATAGCCTAAAATTAGGAGACTTTGTTCACCTTGGGGGGTTCTGGTTATATTATGGGCCATTTGACAATTCAATTTAGTTAACTTTTTTGCCTTTTTCTCAGAGGAGAGCAGATGAGATTGGCCACTTTGGTCCCAATAGGACTTCAGGAAAAGAATAATGCTTAACACTTAGTTATCCTAAGATTAAATAGGCATTTGTTATATAAAATTCCCCTGTCGATCATGATTTCCACTTTGCAGTTTGTGAATTATTTTATATATATATGAAAAACATTTCTACACCAAAGTTGGGCTTTAAAGTTCTTCCTAATTTATTTTAAGTGTGGAAATTAATCATTTGGGACTGTAATTAAACAGATGATTTTCAAGAAAAGAATTCTAGCACTGAGATTTTTCTATAGACATGTTAGATAACCTTAATGAAACATTTTATATCCCATTAAGACTTTACACCATGCAGCCTGTGTGTAAAATGGTTATTAAAATATTTTAAATATTTTAAAGAATTATATAATCTCTTATCTAAATAGCAAAGTTGGAACTGACACTATAAAATTGGCCACAGGCAAGTATTGTATGATATGTATTACTCTTAGTCACTACATTAATATTAATAATACTCATAAGGAATTAAACTATTAATTTTTCATAAGACCTAAAAAAGTCATATTATAGCAATAATTCAATCACAAAAAAACACAATGGGTGTGGGATTTTAGCTGAATGCAAAGTATTTAAATATAAATGCTTCAGTTTAAATATACTGGTATATGCTGTAGATATGGCTTAGTTTTTTTCTAGCTATGTGAAATAATCCAGTCAATTTTCTTCTCTGCACACAAAGGAAATATTCTTGAAGTAAGGTTTTCTCTTCATCTGAGCTGAAGAAGCTTTTCTTCTTCCCCTTTTTAATCTATCTTTTAAACCAAATTTAGCCCAGCTTGAAGTGAATATCACTCCTACGAAAACAGTTTTTCTAACTCCAAAAAGACAGTTTTCTTGTGCTTTCTTTACACAACCTGAAGAATTTCTAATTACAAAGAGTAACTATTTAAATAACTTATGTGTTTGGAATCCTCATCATTAGGTAAGAAAAATATTTTTCATAGATTACTTTTTAAGCCCTTTAGGCTTTTAAAAGCTAAATATCACATTACTTTAAATTTCACTTAGAAATGTAAAGACTAATATTAATGGAAGGACATTGATTTGCAGTGCATCTTTTTCTCCTTTCTGGAGCCCCAACTTCTCATCTTTGTATTACTACTAGTAGGTGCTAAAATGACTGTTTATCTTTAGTGATAATTAGTTTATTAGAGTTTAATTAATTATTAATGTCTGAAATTTATCTATCCAGGCAAACTAGAAATCAAAGAAATATCCTGTTCCTTTGTCTTTCTCATCTTTCGTATACAAGCAATCATTAAATTCTGTCAATCCTACTTCTTCAATATCCCTAAGATCTTTTCATTTCCTGGTTTCTTCATTGTTGCCATATCGCATTTCATATTCCTGCCATCTCTCGTCTGTATAAGTATCAAAACCTCCCAGCTGATGTCCCTGAACCTCGTGTGTCATACCTTCATTCTATTCTCTACTTTTCATCTACAGTTTTATAAATACAGCAATTGTGTGTATTATTGTCATCAATCACTAGAGTATGTCAAACTAAGCATGGAATATCAAGGTGTAATATGTCCTGTTTACCTCTCCAGCTTCTTCACAGCCAATCTTACCTACTGTAACTATTGAGAGTTACCTGTTCTTCCTAGGGTCACACTTCTCTCACTGTTGAAGAGATACATTGTATCTCCTTATGCTTGAAATACCTCATAGCTTCCACTCTCACCTGATTTCTATTTCTTCTTTTAGGACTTGGTTTAGCAGTTGTCTCTAAACAGGAGTGCAATTTTCTTCCTTCAGGCATTCATATTTTGTGCTGGCTTCATCATATCATAGCTTTTGTCACACAAGCTGCTTTCCTTCTTGTTGTGGGCCTCTCCAGTTATATCAACATGGTTCAAAATGTGGTCCAAAGGGCACCTGTCTGAATCACTCAGGGAGTTTTTTTAAATTGTAGACCCTAGATGCCACTCTAGATCTATGGAATGAGAATCTCTCTGATTTAGTTCCAAGACTCCACATTTAAACACAACACACTACCCAGATAATTCCGAGGCCTACTGAAGTTGGAGGCCTCTGTACCTTGGCCAGGTCTCAGTATAGTAGGCTGCAGGTGCTTTTGGAAACAGAATGTGGCTTGGGTATTTTTTTGCATTTTTTAACATTAAAAGATGACTTTTTTATCTTAAAGCTTTTACTTTGAGACATCATGGGAAAGTCTTACAGGTACACATGGAAAAGACATGATCACCACCGAGAACAATCTAACCAGAAAGCTTTGATGCCTGTCAGCTACTGTTGGAGTGAAATTCTGGGAGATGACATGCTGCAGGGCTGAAAGGATAGACAATTAGTATTCCTCTCTTTCTTTCTCTCCTTCTCCTTCAACATAATCCACATCAACCTCCTCATAATCCCTCTCAAAGGCAGCCATGTCACCGCAGGCCTCAGAAAACTCTCCTTCCTCCATCCCCTCACCTACATACCAGTGAACAAAGGTACGCTTAGCATACATCAGGTCAAACTTGTGGTCCAGGAGAACCCAGGCCTCAGCAATGGCTGTGGTATTGTTCAGCATGCATGCAGCTCTCTGTATCTTGGCCAGGCCTCCACCAGGCACCACGGGGGGAGGCTAGTAATTAATGACAACCTTGAAGCTAGTGGGACACCAATTCACAAACTGGATGCTGTGCTTGGTCTTGATGGTGGCAATGGCAGCACTGACGTCTTTGGGAACCACATCACCATGGCACAATAGGCAGCAAGCCATGTATTTACCATGGTGAGGGTCATATTTCACTATCTGGTTGGCTAGCTCAAAGCAAGCATTGGTGATTTCTGCTACAGAAAGCTGTTCATGGTAGGCTTTCTCAGCAAAGATGACAGGGACATATGTGGCCAGAGGGAAGTGGATGCGGGGATAGAGCACCAAGTTGGTCTGGAAATCTGTCAGGTCAGCATTCAGAGCTCCATCAAAACTGAGGGTTGCAGTGATGGAGGACACAATCTGTCTAATAAGGCAGCAAAGGTTTGTGTAGGTTGGGTGCTCAATATTGAGGTTTCTATGACAGATGCCATAGATGGCCTCATTGTCTACCATATAAGTACAATCAGAGTGCTCCAGGGTGGTGTTGGTGGTGAGGATGGAGTTGTAGGGCTCACCTACAGCTGTGGAAACCTGGGGGGCTGGGTAAATGGAGAACTCCAGCTTGGACTTCTTGCCATATCCACAGAGATATGTTCCATCAGCAGGGAGGGAACCCAGACCCAGTTCCCCCACCAAAGCTGTGAAAAACCAAGAAGCCCCGAAGACCTATGCACTGGTCAGCAAGCTTGTGAATTCAGTCCAAGATGAGGTCAATGATTTCCTTGCAAATGGTGTAGCGCCCTCGGACATAGTTGTTGGCGGCATCTTCCTTGCCTGCGATAAGTTGTTCAGGGAGGAAGAGCTGGCAGTAGCTGCCAGTGTGAACTTCATCAATGGCCGTGGGTTCCAGGTCTACAAATACTGCCCTGGCCACATGTTTGCCAGCGCCCGTCTCACTGAAGAACGTGTGGAAGGAGTCATCTCCTCCCTCAGTGGTCTTGTCACTTGGCATCTGGCCATCAGACTGGATGCTGTGTTCCAGGCAGTAAAGCTCCCAGCAGGCATTGCCAATCTGGACACCAGCCTGGCCAACATGTTTGGTGATACATTCATGCATAGTGGCTAAGGGTTAGGAGAAGAAGGCAACTGGAACAGACACCAGGTCCCAGTTACCGTCCCTGACAAGCTAAGAGTCAAGGTAAGTAACACACTTGAAGAGATAACTTTTAAACATTAGAAAAATTCTTATAAAATACCCTGCTGAAGTTTTATTAAGTAGTTTTTACATTTAACCTGTCTACAGATATTCCAGATCCTTAAGGTATTACTATATTTATTTCTCAGATTCATTCATTAATTTATTGGACAGATATTTAGAAAGCTCTCATTATGTGTCAAGCACAATGTTAGGTATTGGGTAAACATTGGTAAACAAAAAGAGACATAGTAGTCCCTGATCTGAAGAGCTCATATTATTGCTGGGACACAGGAATTAGACATCAAATAAATGTGTGTATTGAGAAGGTATATATGTGTATGTATAATACAAAAATTGGAAGTACTGGGAAAGAAATAAAAAGGGGTGCTATGTAGGAAAAATAAAGGCAAGGACTTATTTTATGTCCACTCAAGGCTTCTCTGGGGAAATGGTATTTCTGCTGAAGCTGAAGGATGAGTAGATGCATCAGTGAGAGACAGAGAAAACAATAAATACAAGAGCCCTGCAACAGAAACCTGAGTTTTCATAAATCTGAAAGCCCAAGATGATTGGAATATCATGAGCAGTGGGAAAGGTTGCCCAAGATGAGTTTAGAGCCATAGGTTCAAGTCAGGTCAGGATGGACCTTGTCAACTATGGTTAAAAAAATCTAAATGTTCCTCTAATTACACTGGGAAGCTACAGCAGGGTTAAGCAAGGGGAACATATGATTGGATTTATATATTTTAAGAGATCATTCTATCTTAAGTGTAGTGACGTAAATCTACAAAAGGAAGAGAGCATTGAAGATAGGGATTAGATGAGTATTACAGTTGGTCAGATATGAGAGGGTGGACTTGTATTGGTAATGAAGAGGAAAGAAGTGAGCAGATTGAGGTATATTTTGAAGGTTAAATCAATAATAATTGCTGATGGGCTACACAGGGAAAAGTAAGGCAAGGTGGAGGTAGGAAGGAAAGAAGCCAAGCTTCTGACATAAAAGCTTCATGGTGCTGTCTGCTGCAAGCAGAAAACCTGAGAGAGATATACGTCGGGAAGTGGAGGAAACAATGACAGTTCAGTTGAGGACAAGCTAAGTTCTACACTTAAGTAGAGATATCTAGTAGGTACTTGATTAATTAGCATAAGATATAAAACAGAGGAGGCTTAAAATATTCTCACTATCTCGGTTGTGTCCTGGGATTAACTTTAGCAACATTTCCATTTTCTTTATTATTATTTTCTTTGACACCATTGTCAATTTTTACAATTAATATAGCGATAAACCTCTAAATTTACCTCCTTACTCTGTTGTCTTTTTACCTTGAAGAAACTCAGAAGTTAGAACAAATTTATTAAAATTCTAATGTAACTTTAAATTTGAACTAAAATACAATGAACATATATATTTAACCTGCAGACATTTCTATGAGCAAAATATAAATTTTAAAAACTGGCATTAGAATTCAAGCAATATATGCATTTATTCTCATTTCGTTGTTGAATACTCCTAATGTTGCTCCTTGCCATTTTACAGACTCAAAGCTAACTGCAAATTTGCAATGACAACTGTTTTACATAGGAGAGGATAAATTGGTAACTGAGTTCAACAAGCATTTACTGAACATAAATTTGATAGATAATAATAATAATACATCATTTTTATTAAGGGCTTACTAAATCTCAGACACATTCAGTGTTTTTTCATATAAGTTTTAGGTAGAATCTCATAAAAAAAGTCTTAGAGGTAAATACTATTATAATTCCTATCTCACAAGTGAAAAAACTAAGGCTTTAGAGAAATTCAATAACTTCTGAAAGCACATAGTTAGGGAATGGCAGAAAGAGGATTCAAATACAATTCACCAAACATCAAAGTTTCTGCTACTAACCACAAAGTTAGGCTGCCTATGATCTATGGAGGATATAAAAAATTATAGCACATTTAAAGTGTTGATAATCGAGCCAAAGGAGGGAAATGTGAGAAAAAAAAATTAAGATTTGTTGAGTGTCTGCCACTATCCTTTGCCATACCTAAGGCAAAGAAGCTTCTCTTTCTTAAACCACCCCCAGCCTCCACTTGCTTTACAAGACTCATATATACTCACAAACTATCTCCTCCTAGCTGACCGCTGTATGTGCAAGGATGATAGTGGATGTATTGCAGAGTTAAGAGAACAGTTTCTCAAAGTGGTTTTGATTTGCATTTCTCTAATGATGAGTGAGGCTGAGCACTTTTTCATGTGTCTGTTGGCTGTCTATATATCTTCTTTTGAGAAGTATCTATTCATGTCTTTTGCCTACTTTTCAAAGGGGCTGTTTGTTTTTTTCCTTTTGGCGTGTTGGAGTTCCTTGTAGATCCTAGATGTTAGGCCTTTGTCAGATATACAGTTGGCAAATTTTTTTTCCCATTCTGTGGGCTGTCCCCCTACTCTACTGGTGGTTTCTTTGGCTTTGCAGAAGTTTGTCAGTTTAATGAGGTCCCACTTGTCTATCTTACCTCTTATGGCTTGGGCACTTCGGGTTTTGATCAGGAATCGGTTGCCAGTTCCAACTTCCATAAGAGTGTTTACTGCATTTTCTAAGGTTCTTACAGTTTGAGGTTTTACATTTAGGTCTTTGATCCATTTGGAGTTAATTTTTGTGTATGGCGATAGGTAGGGGTCCTGTTTCAATGTTCTGCATGTGTTCAGCCAGTTTTCCCAGCACCATTTACTGAATAGGTTCTCCTCTCCCCAGTGGTTGTTTGTCAAAGATGAGTTGGTTGAGGAATTAAGAATAGCCATCATTAATAAAACAAATAACAACAGATGGTGGCGAGGTTGCAGAGAAAAACGAACACTTGTACACTGCTGGTGGGAATGCAGCCTGGCACAACCTCGTTGGAATACTGTGTGGCAATTTCTGAAGGAACTAGAAATTGACCTTCCATATGACCCAGCAATTCCCCTATTAGGAATATACCCGGAGGCACTCAAATCATTGTACAAAAAATATATCTGCACACGTATGTTTGTAGCAACTCTATTCACAATAGCAAAAACATGGAACCCACCGTGTTGCCCATCAAAGCTGGACTGGATTAAAAAAATGTGTTACCTATACACAGTGGAATATTATGCAGCCATAAAGAAGGACAAATATATGCACTTTGCAGCAAATTGGATGGATTTGGAGTTGATCATACTCAGTGATTTATCACAGAAACAAAGAACTGAGTTCCATGTGTTCTCACTCATAAGGTGACCTTGAACAATTATAATGCTATAAGAAAGCAATTGACAGTAGTGGAAAACTGTTAGGGGAAGTAGGGGTGGGACTGGCAGTTGGTGGAAACTGCTAGGGGAGGGAGGGGCATACCTCATCAACAAGGGTACCTGCATGATCAATGTTTGTATACATAACCCTGAATTGTACCCCACATTTTTATAACAAATTAATTAATTAATTAATTAAAGCAATACCCCAAAACTCTTAAACAATGATTAAATACTGTTAAAAAAAAGAGAGAACAGCTTCTGTTCAGAATCGTGGTATGACTGTCTTCTAAGTGTACAACTTTGAGCAAGTCACTCAATTTGTGCCTCACTCAGTTACCAAATTTGCCTATGCCTCACTCAGTTACCAAATGGCAATAATAAGATAGGATCATGGTAATGATTAGATGCATAGGAGTGCTTATCCCAGAACTGACACACAGAAAATATTCTAGGTGCTAGAGGATGCACTTTTCACAAAGCCTTTTGCCTGTATTTACTAATCTGCTAGAAATTTTCTTAACCAATTGCTTATCTATATTTCCTCATTGTTGCTATGTAACTGAAATAGTCAATGTATTCCATAAAAAGATTACCTATTATTTCATTATGTCACTAACTCAACTAACTTTATATTTTTTATTCTGACCTCTCTAGCCATTTTTGTATGCCTTTTCTCTATATATGTAAAGATTAAGCATCTATAGTTCCCAAGGTTTCTAAGTGATTCCAACTCTGCATGGCTAACAACTTTTTTCAACATATCTTTTCATTTTCACTTTATCTTCATAAATATACTCAAGTTGTTTTTTATTATCCCTGTTTTAAGGAAGGCAAATATATACTCAATGCTGTGTATTGAAAGTCTTCAAGATTCAGATTAAAACTATGCTACTTCTCAAGTTACTCAGAAAAAAATAACATTACAAAATAGACTAGAAATAATCATTAAGTGCTAAATTAAGCATGTTTTCTTTGAGTGCAAATTTGATTCCCTGAACAGAAGTTTACTGAAAGTACAAATGTTCTCTAAGAATAGCTTCAAAGGGAAAGCAAGACATGAGCTTGTCCTAAGGGAGGTTTTGTTAGATGGAACGCTAATGACAGCTTTGCTAGATACATGGAACCTGAAAGCAAAGAGTAGCAAATGTAGGGTGCAATAATGAGTACTTACTTGGGCAAAAGGTGACTGTTAGGAAGCAATAGGAGATGTGGTTAGATAAAAATGGACCAGTCTGTGAAAGTGTAAAAGCTAAGTGAGGAATTTGGAAATTTATACAAAGCAACAAATTATTTTTGGTGATTTTTTTTAACATTGTCTTCCCTCTACTGGCATAATATTCATCTCTCCTGGCTTTGTGACAATTCTTATGTATCCTTCAAATTTCAGCTGAAATGCTTTCTCCTCCAGAAAGTCTTCTCAGTATCTTCAGGCAGAGTTAGATACATCCTCCTCTTTTTTCCCATAGTGCTTAACGAGGAGAGTGCAGCACTTCTTCCATTAATCTAATGAGTTCTCACCTATTTATATCCTCCACTCAATTGTGTAAACATTGGAGGACAGGAATATGTGGTTTTTGGATCCCAGAATTTATCTTACTGTCTAGCATACAGCAGGCACTTAATAGATGCTTGCTGCTTGAATGAATAAATAAATGGTTTTGTAGAAGAGAAATTACAGTGTAAGTGGTGTCTGATAAAAATACAAAGAATAGACTGGAGTAGGAGACACTTAGAGGGAGTCAAATTGCTCATGTCATAAAATGCATCAGGGGTATGATTTGGACAATGTGTAGGAGGTGCCCTACGTTACATGCTGTTGCTGAATCACTGTCATCATTCAAAAATAGCTTAATCCTGTGACCCTGATTCTCCAATGTTAGCCTATCAAAAATCAATAATGTAAAAAATTACTTCAGTTTAAATAGATTTGACAAATGAGGCAAATAGGATTTAATTTGAATCAAAAGCTATGAGGCAAAAATTATTCAGCATTTTTTCCTAATGAGGCTCATATGCATATGATTTAACAGGAGGATATATCAAATGATTCTTCAGCTAAACTATTCAAATCTTTTGGATGGTTTTTTGTAGGTATAGTCTAGAGTAATAATTGAACTTTACCATGGAAAAGTTTATTATATTTGAAATCTATAAAAATTATAGCATTGAGACTCCATAATTTTCCATCTAATTATTTTATTCTTTCTTGCTTACCCTGCAATATACCATGAGAATGTAGCATCCTTTGGGAGAGAAAAAAGAAAAAACTAAATTTCCATGGTCTTATTCCTCACCGTGACCTCAAGCAATGGAAGATTTTAAATGTGCCAAGCAATTTAAGGTTCACCACTGCATCAAATAAATTGGCCTAAATGAAATTTTATCTATCATACCTGATAGAACCATTGCATCTCCCTTCCTAAAGAATGAGCTATTTATTAAGAATAGGTTGAATGTGGATTTGAGCTAAATTAACATTAATATTAAAATATATTTTTCTTTAAAAATGTGTACATTTATGAAATCATCTTTTTGGGAGGAGAAAAAGATAATTTAATTGATTTCCGCCATTGCTCAATGAATACAACCAGCTTCAGGCAAAACCCATTAGGGGAACATCTCTACCAGAACGAAACACAAATCCAATGAACACTTATATGCAACATTTGGAAATGCAGGCTCCAGGCTGATGAAAGTGATTCAAATGACTGCCTCTCATTAAATGTTGAGAGCAAAACAGAACTGATATGTCACTCTAAATGAGTAACTCTTTCAACTGTTATACAGGGATAGTATAGTGTTTTGGATATTTCCTTTTTATAAATAAACTAAGGTAATAATCAATGGCATAATTCAACCATTACATAAGACAGTGAAAAAAGACAACCAGAAAATGCATAAATTAATAGACAGAGGTTGTATGGTCTAAAATCAGAGTACAAATAAAAGGAGAAGCCATATTGCTAAAAACAGAACTAATGAATGCCATAGATTTTTGTGGTCTCAGTATTGTTCTCAAACATTAAACAAATCTAAATTTATTTTTCTTATATTAAAATGATATAATGTTTTTTAAAGAGATTGCAATAACTGATTTTTAAATTGCATGTATATTGTATTGGTGGAAGTTATTCAATATACCTCAAGCAATATCATTTTAATTCATTGTCCATCTTGAACAAAAAATCCTCTTATATCTTTTAAATTATTTCAATAATATTCAACTTAATAGTCTGGAAAAGAAACAAAAAAATGTGTTAGATTAATAAAGAATGGCCCAATGACAGAGATATTTTATGGTATTTAAAAATAATAATATATTTTCTTGTCAGTCAACAAAGAGAAATAGGGCAGAACATAGCTCCTGAAGAAAAACATAAGGAATTAATGGAAATGGAAGGAGTAAGAATGATTTAAGAGGTGTTACAGTTCAAGCAATAAGAATGAAGAAAAGAGCTAAGTAATAATGTATATTTCACTCAGAAAAGAAGAAGGATCTCTGTGCAGGAAGTTTTCCCTCCATCTCCTAGAACACTACTACCCTGTATGTAGAGTAGAATCATGCCATCCAACGTATCCAAAGATGCATCAACCTTCTCCATCCTGGGTACTTTGCCCTTCCAATTTCTCAATAATACCCACTAGAGTACTTTGCTACCAGTGGCTCTCAAGGTTTATAATTTGCTCTATATATGGCCTTCTCATGCCTACAAAAATCTGACAATAAAGAAAAAAAATCAGAATTTAAGTCATCCTAGAGATAGGTAAGGAAATTCAAACTTGTGCCTTTCATGACCAAGGAGTCTTTCAGATTCAGGGTGATGTTCAAGAGAGATGATTTAGAACCAATAAAGTAAACATCATGGGAAAGCATGGGAAGATTGGGGAAAGGACTATGGGAAGGTTAATTTTCAGCGCCTTCCATTTTAGGTGCCAGATCCATTATCTGCCTTCTCTATCATGCTCTCTCCATGAAAAGCTGCTTTTATGTACCACATCCTCCGGGTTTGTCATCTACTTCTCATTTTGATTTGGCCAATTAAAGTGACTGGCAGGACCACTGAAAGATAGAGAGGAAAGTTTGAGAGGGCATTTCTGTTCCCCTCCCCCATCTGCTTTTCTACTCTGCTGCTGGCATTCACTGGCTATACCCACCATCACAGCAGTCATTCCTCCCTGGTTCCAAGCTCTCACCCACTCCAACAACACATTCTCTCCTCTTGACCCCTCAAACTTACAGGAAGTAATGGCCTCCCCTGTAGCCAATCCCTGATATTTCAATAGTCTGTGATTATTCACTTAATTCTGTACACACCACAGTGATTGTTCTACTCATGAACCTCTCTTCAGTTAAATCCCCCAAATGTGCCATCTCTACGCTGTTGTGACTCTCACAGCCTAGAGATGGCCCAGCATCACACACCACTTCCCTACTCACAGGAGTTCTAGAAAAGCCAGAGCACAGCATACCAAAGAGAAGTGGTCACTCTGTAATGGCAGAGCTGGAAATGACTACTCTATAAACATCGCTCCACTAACCAAGATTAATCTTCCTCCTTTAACCAGGATTAATCTATCCAAGAAATATATCAGATATGATTGCAAGTACTCGGGACATGTTTCCTTCATGTCATTGACAAAGAAGAAGGTATTGCTAATAAAATACAATGTTTATTTTTATTCCACTGTGGTCCAAAGGTGCATGGTAGAGTTTCGGTCTTTTTAAATTTGTTTATTCTTGATTTATGGCCGATAATGTGGTCGATCTAGGAATCCGTCCTGTGCGGTGATGAGTAGAATGTGTATTCTCTGGTCTTTGGATGAAGTGTTCTGTAGGTATCAATTAAGTCCATTTGGTCCAGAGTCACATTGAGGTTCCGAATCTCATTGCTGATTTTTTGTCCCGATGATCTGTCAAGGGTTGTGAGTGGTGCTGGGAAAACTGGCTGACCACATGCAGAAGATTGAAACAGGACCCCTATCTATCCCCATACACAAAATTAACTCCAAAAGGATCAGGGACCTAAATGTAAAACCTCAAACCATAAGAACCTTAGAAA
>NW_007248742.1:41061-99572 GCF_000164805.1 Carlito syrichta
ACACATGAAGAAATGCTCAACCTCACTAATCATCAGGGAGATGTAAATCAAAACCACACTGAGATACCACCTAACTCCAGTAAGAAAGGCAGTTATCAACAACTCAGAAAATAATAGTTGTTGGAGAGGGTGTGGCGAAAGGGGAACACTCCTACACTGTTGGTGGGAGTGTAAACTAGTGCAACCTCTGTGGAAAGCAGTGTGGCAATTCCTGAAAGCTCTAAACATCAACCTCCCATATGACCCTGCAACCTCCCTACTGGGAATATACCCTGAAGAACTCAAATCACTCTGTCAAAAAGATACCTGCACGCGAATGTTTATTGCAGCATTGTTCACAATAGCAAGAACCTGGAAGCAACCATGCTGCCCATCAAAAGACGACTGGATTAAAAAAATGTGGTACATATGCACGATGGAATACTACGCAGCCATAGAAAAGAACAAAATCATGAATTTTGCAGCAACCTGGATGGAGCTAGAGTCTATAATGCTAAGTGACCTCTCACAGAAACAAAGATCTGAGTATCACATATTCTCACTCATATAGTGGACCTTGACCATCCAATGCACTACTATAAGAAAATGACTGACAGTGTTGGGAAACTATGGAGGGGGTGGGACTAATGGTAGTGAACATCTGTCTGGAGATGGGGAGACACCAGTTATCAACAAGGGAAACTGAATGAAGCATACTTGTATACCTAACCCTTAACTGTACCCCACAATATCAAAATAAAAAATATCGATTAAAAAATAAATAAATAAATAAAATACAATGTGATATTGGTGTATATTTAAAAGAAACAAATACAAACGCTTCCCATATCTTCAGCACCCCCAAAAGAAAATATTAAACAAAATTTCCTTTATGGTTATTTTATCACAGTTCTTTATTTACTTTCCATTCTTGCAACATTACTATTACTGTTATACCTATAAGAGCCTTTGTTTTTGCTTCCTTGGTTATTTGTTTTTATCTGTCTCCCTCATTGTACAGAAGCTGCATCTGCATTCTTTATTGTAGATCTCCAATGTCCAAGCAGAGTATCTGGCACAGAGTAGTCACTAATGAACAATATTTGTGAATGAATTATTTAAAGCAGGTTTTCTTAAGTACCAATTGTGTACTCTTATGGAGCTCCATAGCCAAGGAAGGAAAATCAAAAGGGTAAACAATGGCAATTGTGTGAGATAAATGCTATATACAAGGCAATAAATTAAGAATTTTACATTCATTATCCCATATCACTGTCCCCACCATCCAATGGAGTCATGTATTATTGTTATTCCCCATTTGCAGATGAGGAAATAGTTTCTTTTTTTTTTAAGATATGGGGTACAATTTGGGATTAGGTATACAAGTGGATATCACAGAGGTAAAGTTTGGGCCTCCCTTTAGTTCCCACTTTGCCTGGTTTGAGATCGGTTTACCCTTATTGATGTTGTGTCTTCCCCTGCCCCCCATTACTGCCAATCCCTTTCTTATAATATTATGGTAAATATTCAGGGTCCACATATGAGTGACAACACCTGGTATTCAGCTCTTTGTTTCTGTGATAGATCGCTAAGTATTATAAACTCTAAATCCATCCAAGTTGCTGCAAAGTCCATATGTTTGTCCTTCCTTATGGCTGAGTAATATTCCAACATGTTTGTACTACATGTTTTTCAATCCAGTCCAGTTTTGATGGGTAGCACGGTTGGTTCCATGTTTTTGCTGTTGTGAATAGTGCTGCAATACAAATTGTAAATAGTGCTCAGGTATCTTTTTTGTGGGATGATTTGAGTTCCTGCAGGTGTATTCCCAGTAGGGGGATTTTGGTCAAAAGGTCAAATTTTAGTTCTTTTAGAAATCATCACACGGTTTTCCATAGAGATTGAACTTGTTTGCATTCCCTTCAGCACCGTAGATTGGTTGATATTTAAAAGAAACAAATAAAAATACTACCCATACTCTTCAACCTCCCCCAAAAGAAAATATTAAACAAGGTTTTCTTTCTGTTTATTCTATCACAATTCCTTGTTTATTGAAAAGAATTAAATTTGATATTTAATTTGATAAAGTGGATATTTAAAAGAAACAAATACAAATGCTACCCATACTCTTCCCTTTTTGCGCCATCCTTGCCAGCCTCTGCTGTTTGTTTTATTAATGATGGCCATTCTTACTGAGGATAGGTGGTATCTCAATGTGGTTTTGATTTGCATTTCTCTGATTAGTGAGCACTTTCTCATGTGTTTGTTGGTTGCTCATATGTCTTCTTTTGAGAAGTGTCTGTTCATGACTTTTGCCCACCTTTTATTTCCTTTTTTAAATTTTTTTATTTTAAAGATGTAGGGTACAATTCAGGGTTAGGTATACAAATGTTCGTTTTGCAGGTAACCTTGTTGATGAGGTCTGCCCCCCCCATCCTGGCAGATTCCCACTACTGCCACTTCTGCCTCTCACCCTGGCAGTTTCCCATCACTGCCAATCCTTTTCTTATAGTATTCCAATGATTGCTCAAGGTCCACTTATGTGTGAGAACATGTGATACTGTTTTGTGTTTCTGTGACAGATCACTCAGTATCATAGACTTTAAGTCCATCAAAGTTGCTATGAAGTTCATAATTTTGTCCTTTATAGCTGCATAATATTCCATTGTGTATATGTACCACATTTTTTTTATCCAGTCCTTTTTCGATGAGCAGCATGGTTGATTCCATGTTTTTGTTGTTGTGAACAATGCATGTGCAGGTATCTTTTTCATAGAGTAGTTTCAGTTCCTCTAGTAGGGGAATTTCAGGGTCGTATGGAAGGTTGATTTTTAGATCTTTTAGGAATTGCCAAACTGTTTTCCACAGAAGTTATATTAATTTACACTCCCACCAACAGTGTAGAAGTGTCCCTTTTTCCCCACATCCTCTCCAGCATTTGTTGTTTTTTGAGTTATTGATGATCACCATCCTGACTGGAGTTAAGTGGTATCTCAGGGTGGTTTGCATTTCTTTGATGACTAGTGGTTGCATTTCTTTGATGACTAGTGAGGCTAGGCATTTTTTCATGTATCTGTTGGCTGCTCATATGTCTTCTTTTGAAAAGTATCTATTCATATATTTTACCCACTTTGTAATGGCACTGTTTTTTTCTTTTTGGCACATTTGAGTTCCTTGTAGATCCTAGATTTCAGGCCTTTATCAGACATACAGTTGACAGATATTTTTCCCAGTCTTTGGGCTATCTCCCTGCTCTCTTGATGGTTTCTTTGACTTTGCAGAAGCTTGTCAGTTCGATGAGGTCCAACTTGTCTATCTTATGTCTTATGGCATGGGCACTTGGGGTTTTGATGAGGAACTGGTTGCCAGTTCCAATTTCCATTAGGGTGTCTCCTACATTTTCTAAGGTTCTTATAGTTTGAGGTTTTACATTTAGGTCTTTGATCCATTTAGAGTTGATTTTTGTGTATGGTGATAAGGGTCTTGCTTTAGTCTTCTGCATGTGGTCAGTCAGTTTTCCCAGCACCATTTACTAAACAGGTTCTCCTCTCCCCCTTGGTTGGTGGTAAAAGCTTTGTCGAAGATGAGTTGGCTGAGATACTGAGATTTTGCTTCTGGTATCTATTCCATTCCATTGGTCTATATGCCTGTTCTTGTACCAATTCCAGGCTATTTTGATTATTAGAGCTTTATAATAAAGTTTAAAGTCTGGCAGTGTGATACCACCTGCTTTGGTTTTTTGTTTGTTTGTTTGCTTTGTTTTGTTTGCCTGTTTTTTGCTGAGGATTGTTTTGGCTACTTGTGGTCGTTTATATATTTACATATGAATTCCTGTTTGTCATTTCCAGGTCTGAGAAGAATGCTGCTGATACTTTACTGGGTATCGGATTAAATCTGTAGATTGCCTTGGGTAGGATGGACATCTTAACAATGTTGATTCTTCCTATCCATGAGTAAGACATATTTTTCCATTTGTTTTGTCTTCTTGGATTTCTTTGAGCACTGTTTTGTAGTTTTTGTTGTAAAGTTCTTTCACATCTCTTGTGCAGGAAGATGCCAAAGTATTTCTTTCTTTCTTTCTTTCTTTCTTTCTTTTTGTGGTTATTGTGAATGGGATTGTGCTTCTGTTTGCTTATTGTTGGTGTATGGAAATGCAATTGTCTTCTACAGATTTATTTTATACCCTGAGACTTAGCCAAAGTCCTTTATCAGTGCAAGGAGGTTTTTGACAGATTCTCTTGAGTTTTTGAGGCATAGAATTTTAATAGAGTTGTTTGTTTTTTTTCCTTTTGGTACATTTGAGTTCCTTGTAGATCCTGGATGTGAGGCCTTTGTTAGATATACAGTTGGAAGATACTTATTTCCATTCTGTGGGCTGTCTTCCCACTCTCCTGATACTTTCTTTTGCTTTGCAGAAGCTTTTCAATTTAATGAGGTCTCACTTGTCTATCTTATCTCTTATAGCATGGACATCTGGGGTTTTGATCAGGATTTGGTTGCCTACTCTAATTTCTGTAAGGGTGTCTCCTGCATTTTCTAAGAGTCTCATAGTTTGAGGTTTTACGTTTAGGTCTTTGATCCATTTAGATTTTTAGGTCTTTGATCCATTGATTTTTGTGTATGGAGATAGGCAAGGGTTTTGTTACAATCTTCTGCATGTGGACAACCAGTTTTCCCAGCACCATTTAATGAATAGTTTATTCTCTTTCCAGTGGTTGTTGGTGGAGACTTTGTTGAAGATGAGTTGGTTGAAAAATTAAAGTTTTGCTTCTGGAATATCTATCCTGTTCCATTGGTCTATACACCTGTTCTTGTACCAATAGAAGGCTGTTTTGATTATTGTAGACATATAGTAAGGTTTAAAGTCTGGAGGTGTGATACCTCCTGCTTTGATTCTTTTGCTGAGGATAGGTTTGGCTATTTTGGTCATTTATGCTTCCATATAAATTTCTGGATTATCATTTTCAGGTCTAAGAAGAGTGGTGTTGGTGATTTAATGGATTTTGCATTGAATCTGTAGATTGCCTTTGGTAGGATGGACATCTCAACAATGTTGATTCTTCCCATCCATAAGCAAGACATGTTTTCCCATTTGTTTGTGTCTTTTTTGGATTTCTTTGAGCAATATTTTTTAGTTTTGTTGTAAAAGTCTCATTTCACTGGTTACGAAGGTGTTGAGGGACTTTTTTTTTTATGGCTATTGTGAATGGGATTGTGCTTTTTATTTGGTTCTCTATTTGTCGTTGGTATATAAGAATGTGACTTTCTTTTGCACATTTATTTTGTACCCCAAGACTTTGTCAAAGTTCTTTATCAGTGCAAAGGGTTTTTGACAGATTATCTTGGATTTTCAAGATATAGAATTATATCATCAGTAAACAGGAATAACTTAACTTCCTCTTTTGTTATTTGGATACCCCTTGTTTCCTTCTCTTGTCTAATTGCTCTAGCTAGGACTTCTCAAATAACGTTGAACAGGAGGGGTGAGAGTGGGTAGCCTTGTCTTGTTCAGGTTTTCAGAGGAAATTCTTCCAGTTTCTGTCCATTTAGCAATATGTTGGCTGTGGGTTTATCATAGATGACACATTATTTTGAGGTATGTTCTCTCTATGCCTAGGTGTTCAAGGGTTTTTATCAAGAAGGGATGTCGGATTCTATCAAAAGTTTTTTCTGCATCTAATGATTTAATCATTGGTTCTTATTTTTACATCTGATAGCATATTTAATTACATTTATGTTCTTGCTGATGTTGAACCAGACTTGCATCCCAGGGATGAAGCTTACTTGGTCATGATGGATGAATGTTAAGATGTGTTGTTGGATCTAATTTGCTAGAATCTTACTGAGAATTTTAGCATTCATGTTCATCAGGGATATTGACTGACAGTTTTCTTTTTTTGTTGGACTTTTACCCAGTTTAGGTATCTGTGTGATGTTAGCTTCATAAAATGATTTGGGGAGAATTTTTCTCAATTGCTTGGAATACTTTCAATAGGATTAGTATCAGCTCCTCCTTGTATGTTTTATATAATTCCACTGGAAAGCTGCCTGTTTCAGGGCTTTTTTTTCCTGGTATGTAGTTTTCTTATGTTGGAGGCAATTTTCTGAGTTGTTATAGGTTTATTTAGTGTCTCATTGTCTTCTTGTTTCAGCCTTGGGAGTTTGTGTGATATCAGAAAGTCCTCCATTTCATTTGAGTTATCATGTCTGTTACCATGCAGGTATGCACAGTAATCTCTGATAATCTTTTGTATTTCTTTGGGATCAGTTGTGATTTGAACTTTTGCATTTCTGATTGTGTTTAATCTTGGTTATTTTGGTTATGGGCCCATCAATCAGATATATCCTTTCAAAGAACCAGTTTTTTGTTTTGTTGTTTTTTTCTATGATATTTTTGTCCTCTATGTCCTGCTTGTGGGCTATTATTTTGGTGATCTGGATTCTTCTGCTAAAGTTAGGGCTTGGTGGTCTTTTCTTTCCAGCTCCCTTAAGTGATTTTTTAGGTTGTTAACTTGTGATCTTTCCATTTTCTTGATGTATGTTAGTAAAGATATAAATTCTCCTCTTGGACATGATTTCATGGCATTTTAGAGGTTTTGGTAAGTTGTTCCTTCATTTTCATTTGTTTCCAGGAATCTTTTAACTTCTGTTTTGATTTCTGTGTTGACCCAGAAGTCTTGCAGCATCGTGCAGTTTAGTGTTCATGTCTTTGTTTGGGGGGTGCTTTTTGGTGTTATATTTCTATTTATTTCACTGTAGTCTGAGAAGGTGCATGACAGTGTTTCAACCTTATGAAATTTGTTTATGCTTGATTTATAGCTGAGGATGTGATGTATCTTGGAGTAGATTCCATGTGGTGATGAGTAGAATGTATATTCTGTGGTTTTTCAGTGGGGTGTCCTGTAGGTATCTATTAAGTTCCTGAAACAGCAAGCATCAAGTTGAGGTTTGGGATCTCTTTGTTGATTATTTGCCTTGATGATCTGTCTAGTGTTGTTAGTAGGGTATTTAAGATCTCAGGTGTAATAGTGTTAGAGTCAACATTATTTTTAGTTTGCTTGGTATTTGGTCTATTAGTGATAACACTCCTGTGTTGAGTACATATATGGTTAGGATGGATATTTCTTGTTGATGGATTGAACCTTTTATCATTAGATAGTGTCCTTCTGTATATTTTTTAATTTTTGATAGCTTGAAGGCTGTTCTGTCTGATATTAAGATCATGACTCCTGACTTCTTTTCTAATCCATTCATCTGGATATTCAATTTCCATCCCTTAACTTTGAGTCTGTGTGCATCCCTTATGGTGAGATGAGTTTCCTGGATACATCAAATTATTAAGTCATGATTTTTTTGTCCAGTTCACCATTCCATGTCTTTTCAGTGGTACATTTAGCCCATTCACATTCAGGCTGATTATTTAAATGTGTTTATCGCCATCATACGAGTCTTATAAAGTTTTTTTCTTTTTTTATTCCTTTGTTTTCTTTTAACTTTTGGATTGATGTATGTGTGTGTTTTCAAGTTTGCAGCTGCAATATATTCTCTGTTGATTCTGTGTTCTGCTGTTCTCTTGAGGAGTGCATGGTCATTCTTCTTTTTTTTTCTTTCTTTCTTTTTTATGTGTTTAATACCTTTTCAAACATCTCCTGTAAAGCTGTTCTGGAAGTTGCATAATCTCTTAGGGATTGGAAGTCTGGGAAGGATTTTAATTCTGCATCACTGATGACGAGCTTGGCTAGGTAGGAAATTCTTGGTTGAAATCGTTTATCTTTGAGGACTTTGACTACTGGACTCCAGTCCCTTCTAGCTTGTAGTGTTTCTGCTGATAGATCTGCTGTTATTCTGATTGGTTTTCCCTTGTAGGTAGTCTGACCTTTCTCTCTTGTTGCCTTTAGGAGTTTCACTCTTGTACCTACTTTGTGTAGGGGAATTACTATGTGTATAAGAGTCGGTCTTCTTTTTTGATATCTTGAGGGGGTTCTTTGTATCTCTTGTGTTTGGATGATCGCATCTCTGGTGAGATGGAAAAGGTTTTCTTGGATAACCTCCTGTAATACTTGTTTCAAGGTGTTCTCCATTTCCCTTTCTTCTTCTGGGATACCAATCAGGCAAAGGTCTGACTTCTTGATATAATTGCATGTCTCTTGGAGGTTTTCTTCTTTTTTTTCTTAGTTTTTTTTTCTATGTTATTTACAGATTGGGTTAATTCCATGTTTTGGTCTTCAAGTTCTGAGAGTCTTTCTTCTACTTTATTAATTCCGCTTTCCATGCTTGTCATCTTTTTACTTATTTCCTTGGATGAAGGTATTTATGGCCACAATTTCTGTTATAAGTTCTTTCAGTGCTTCATCTTGTCTTTCTTGAGTGTTATTCACTCTTTCCATCCATTCTCTAATCCCTGTTGTATTCTGTGGCAAGTTATTGGTGGCTTCCATTGTTTAAGCACCGAGGAATGATTTTCCAGGCATTGTCTCTTTGGTACACTGGGAATTACCTGTGTTCATCCATTGATTTTCCCTCATTTATGATACATCTCTTTCTTTTCTCTTTAGTTCCATTATTCAGTGGCAGTGGGAGAAGTTTTCATTTCTGATGTTTGTTCAGCCCTCTATTTTTCCCTGATCAGGGCTCTGAATTTGTTCTATTCTGAAACAGGCCTGAGGATAGGAAGTTTTGTTGTCACTTATAGTTTTGAGAGCTGGATAAGGTGGAGGATGGGGAGGTAGGATTCAAAAACTACTTGCAAATCACAATGTTCACTGATCGTGATATGGATTCCCTGAGCACTACTACCCAGTACCACTCTATATGATGATGCTGTGGGTACATGCATGAAACCCCGGCGTCTATCAAAAAGTAACTCCAATGAGGAGAACAGAGAAAAGTAAAATGATATAGGATGGACAAAAATTAAAAAACAAAACAGAAAGCAAAGCATAAAACAATTAAATACACACACACACAAATCAAAACAAACTGGAAAAAACAAAACAAAAAAAAGCAGGAAAATCAAACATATACACACACACATCCAACACAAACTGAAAGGAAAAGAGAAAATGAGAGGAAAAAAAGGGAATGCAAGTTGAAACCTCACAGATACATTCATACACACATTAAACTATAAAAAGAGAAGAACAAAAAAGCCCTGAAAGATGAACACTTAATCATTCATATACACACATAAACAGAAAGCAAAAACTGAAAGAAGAAAAGTGTGGAAAGGAATGCTAATCAAACCCTCACATACATTCACACACAAAGAAAAAAGAAAAAAATTTAAAAATAAAGCCCTACCCTCTTGTGTCAGGTTCTTTAATTGTTCCTCTCAACTGCTCACAGGTAAGTCCTTCTACTATCTCCTGCGGAGCTGCAACCATATTCACAATCTCCCCAGCCACCATCCAGGGAAGGAGGAAGGGGTGGTGGGGATGTGTAGGGTTTCAATCCTCCCCTTCCACTCTCATATTTTCAGGGGAATCCCCTCCTGTGGGGCAATGTGGCATTGTTTGCCCCCAGGTACTAATTGAGGGCACCCTAGCCAGGCTTATCCTGGAGTGGAGTCCTCATATCTGGGCTGACATCCAAGCTCTGCCTGGGTTCGTCCCTCTCAGTTGTGCCCCAGCTGTGTGGGTCTGACATTCAGAGGCTTGCCAGGGAGAAAGGGGTTGGGTCAGCCCTAGTGTCACCGCTGATCTCTTCAGGGGTCTTCCTTGTCCTTTGTCCCATAGGTGAATCAGGGTAGGAATGGAGCTCCTGAGACTCAGCACTTGTCTTTTCCTCTGAAGTTTGTGCTTTCAGGATATTCCCTCTGGGTCACAATCAGCCCCTGGGTAGTTAATTTGCCAGTCACAGAGATCAAATCTGTCACCCCATGGTGAGCAAGTCAGAGCACTTCCCTCCCCAGTTTTCAGGATGGCGGCAGGGTGCCTGTTTCATCTTCTCCAGTGGGACTCTGCCTCTGGCTCCCTCATTGCACTCCCTCCACAGCCCTTGCTGCCAGTGTCTGGCCAGGTGCTGTGATGGTGAGGAAGAGCCTGGAGTCAGCAATCACTCCTGGTAGCTTCTTCCCAGGAAGATATTTGCTGAATTTAAAAAATGGTGCTTAGCTTCTGTGCCTCTGGAAGCACTGGGATTCAAGCAGAGCAGCTGCAGCACCAGTCACTTCACCAGGAGAATACTGGCAACTTGCTCCCATGTCCTCACCCGGTCAGTCACTCACATGCCCCCTTACTCACAGACATGTACACAACATTTTCCATACACTCACTGACTCACAGGGACTCTCATAGTTGGACTGGTTCTGCTGCCAATCTTCCTCCAAGAGACTGGAAATATTTCCAGAGGAGATACCTAATTTGAAACAGCTAGTAAGGGATAAAGTTAGGACGTGAGCCTATATTTATTCTATACTTTCCTATTCTATGTTCATGGATGTTCTAAGTATTAATTCAATTATTTATGTGAGGCTAGGCACAGTGGCTCAAGCCTATAACCCCATCACTTTGGGGTGCCAAAATGAGGGGATTGCCTGAGCCCATGAGTTTGAGAACAGCCTGGGAAACTTGGGGAGACCTCTTCCTACAATAAATCACCGATTAGCCAGGCATGATAGTGCATGCCTGTAGTTTCAACTACTTGGAAGGTTGAGGCGGGAGGATAGTCTGAGCCCAGCAGGTTGATGCTGGGGTGGCCATGAGCATGCCACTGTACTCCAATCTGGGCAATAGAGTGACACTCCAACTCAAAAAAAAAAACCAACAATATTTATGTGAGCATTATGTGAGTGTTTATTTTGTATCATATACTACTCAAGGAACTTTGTGTATTACTATAAACAAAAGAGAAAAAAATTCTTCCTTCATTGTGCTGGCACTAATAATCGCAAAGACAACAAAACAAGTAAGGTATAAAATAAAATGTCTTTTTTACAGTAATTACAGCAGAGTAAGGGGATAGAAATAATGAGGGGGCTGCTATTTTTAATTGAGTGGTCAGCAGGTGCTAGCCCATTTAATGTCTCTGGTACATTAGAACAAGGTGTACCTTCCTCTAGGAATATGCACCCCTTCCTTGGGCATCAGTGTGACTGTTTCCACGGCAACCACCCAGTCCCTGTTCTCATTTTCTCACATTTGATTTACTGCAAGAATTTTCTGATTTCTCTGTCTACCTTTAGGCTCTTCCTCCCTTAAGCTCTCATGCCCTCTACTATCAGATTAATTTTAATTAATCTTAATTAATCTAACCTAGAAAGTCAAGCAGAGATTGGGTTTCAGCCCACATTGTAATCTCACAATTACAGCTTTATGTAAGGGCTCAACTGAAGACAGTGGTCTGTTTGAGGAGGGACATTTTATCAAAGACCTGAATGAAATTAGGAAATGTGATGGAAAGAGCAATTTTAAAATACTGTTTTAAGACTAGAGCATGTTTGATATGTTGCAGGCATGGTGAGGAGACCAAGGTGATAGAGTAAGCAAGGGGAAAGTGGTAGGAAATGGGGTTGGAGAGGTAGCCCTTAGAAGCCTAGTAAGGATTTTTCATTTTATCCTGTGCATCCTAAGTGTGAGGTAAAGCCATTAGAGTAGTAAGTTATTATCCCTCTTAATAGAAAAAAAAGGCCCTTTGTGTAAGGAGGTAAGATTTGACCTGAAGATATGAGAATGAGTTGGAGTCATCCTGTGGATAGAAGTTCCATGTAGAAGAAATCTGCCAGCTTAGAGGGTGAGGTCAGAAACAACAACAGTTAGACTCCTAATCCTTGCCAGACTAGCAGCAACAGCCCCTGAGAGGTTGTTAGCAATGTGGAATTTCTGGTTTTTCTCCAGATCTACTGATTCATACACAACACATTCATGAATTATAAATGTTACAAAGAATGGTGCATAAGAGGGAATGAGTGGCCCAGCATTGCTGGACCCCAGGGAGTAGGCGAGAAGGTGCAGAGAGGCTCAAGAGACTGGAGAGTCAGGCTGGACCCAAAGAGAAGGGCTTTGAGCATCATGATTTGGAGCATCCCATCCAGAGAAAACATTCCCAGATGGCCACAGCATAACTATCACAAAATGGCTGAGAAATTAAATATTGTGAAATTAATACTTTTTAAAAAGTAATTTCTTGTATTATTTCAAACAAAATTAAATAAGTTAAAAAATACTAATAGAAATGTATTTTTGTTTAAACGATCACATTATTGTCTATTTGAGATGTTAAAAAACTATTATCTGATTATATGAATACCCATCCCATGTTAGTTTATATCCATTCTTCAGAAGCCCTGAAATATGCTGAACAAAATGAGAAACAAAATAGCCCTTGTAGAGGGACATCAGTGAGCTGTTTATTCTTTTCATTTCTTATATACCAGAGGCCAGGTTAAATTGCAAATGTGTTCTTTCTAGGAAGGAAAATGTGATCAATTACAGGGCTTCTCCCCATCTTTGTTTTGGCACTGGGGCTGCTCCACCTTCTTCTGCCTCTTATTAAACATAATAAATAGGGATATTCAGAATTCACCACAAGCAGAAGGGGTCAGAATAATACAGAAACTGACAAATCCAAAATATGACTTGAATATTAATTTTTACTAGAATGTTTCACATAATGCTTTCCATTATTTCTTTTTATGAAAATCTTTTTTTCACTTTTTTTGTTGTGATTTCAGCAAGTATGAACTTCAAGATACAGCAAGCTGTACAAACTGAGGTAGTGAGTACCCAGGGGCCACAGATGCACAGAGAGAGGCTATGAAGGGTACCTTATGCAACAGAAAAAGCAAGGAGGTTCAGTCAGATCTACAGAGTGTTGGCATCAAAATCTTGGCAAAAGACCAGTATGCAGGAACAGAAGTTCATGAGAGGATGACAGAGAGCTGACAATAGAGAGCTAGACCAGGAAATACCAGATATATCATAATGAGAAGTCCATGCTTTGTCTTGGTCTCTGAGAGGGATTTATGTCACACCTTTGTTTCTTCTTCTATCATCTCCATTTAGGTCATAACTAATTCTCATCTACAATAGCCTCCTAAATTACTATCTCATTTTCATTCTTGCCCTATCTCAGCCCCCAACACTAATTCATTCCTTGCAGTGTAGCTAGAAGGTAAATCATGTCACTTCCCTGCTGAGAATCTTCCAAAGACTTCCCAGTACACTACCAATGAAATCCAAATTCATTAATACTTGTATAAAAATATACATGCTGAAGCTACCACTTCCCCTTTTATATATACAGTGTCCTGCTTTTGTTCCCCTAACATAGCAAGTTGTTTCCTATCTCAGGGCATTTGCATCAAACATTCCCTCAAATGAAATGTCTTTCTGTCCCTTATTTCACCTCAAGAGTCTAGCTCCCTTTCAGTTTTTGGGTTTTAGCCAACATAACCTCTCCTCAAGAGAGGCATTTCATGATTGCCCCATATAAAGTAGCTACTACCTCAACTTTCTATAATATTGACTGATTTATTTTATTCATACTTTTTAACCCAATCAAAACTCTCTGCTTATCTGTTTACTTGCTCATTAGCTGCCTCTGTGTAAAACAAACTTAGCAGCTTAAAATAACCTGTTTGTTATTTCACAGTTTGTGTGGTCCTGGAGTCTGGGCAGGCTTAGCTCTCTCCACTTCATAGCTGCAAATAAGGCTGTCAGGCAGGACTGGGGTCACATCTGGAGACTTCACTGGGGAAGAGCTTTCTTCCAAGCTCACTTAAGCTGTTGGCAGAATTCATTTCCTTGTGACAGAGAGACTGTGGCTCAGCTCTTGATGACAGCCAGCTAGAGGCTGCTCTCAGCTTTTGGCAACATGGGCCTCCTAATACGGCCCCTTCCTTCTTCATCGCCAACAAGGGAGACAGTCTCTAGAATAAGTGTCCAGAATAAGATTGCTGGCAAGAGGGAGTTTAACATAAGATAATGTAATCATGGGAGAACCATACTACCACCTTAGCTGTATTCTACTGGTTTAAAACAAGTTCCAGTGACATTAAAATTGGGGGGTGTTATACAAGGATATGAACATCAGGAGGTAGGGATAATGGCGGCCATCTTAAGTTTGTCCTCCACAGTCCACCCTCTGACCCCTAATAATCTGTACCCCTCCACATGCAAAATACATCCATCCTCCTCCAAACATTCCTATTATGGCATCCTCTTATAACATCCTATATAACATCAGTTCAAAGTCCAAATCTCATCAACTAAATCAGGCCCAAGTGATGATGTGAGACGTGAGTATCTTACATTAAGTTTAGCTGCTGGGACACTGTGGATCTATGAAAACAGAGAGACAAGTTACCTGTCCCTAATACTCCCAAACTAGAATCTTTGCTCTGTGAAAGTAAAGACTAAGTCAAATTTGTTCATTTTTTAATCTGCAGAATGAGTACTATACCTAACTCACAGTAAATGCTTAAATAAATACTGCTGAGCAATGGATGTATAATTGAAATCTCAGCAAGAAGGCAGAGATTGGCTCTGAGGTTTGACAAGAACCCAGAATTAAGGCTCAAAGTTGAGAAGCAAATAATTAGAACTTGATGGCAATAGTCTGAACATGAAACACAGAAATGAAAGAAGGAAGGGAGAGAGGGGAAGGCACAGGAGGGAAGGGAAGGGAAGGGAAGGGAAGGGAGGAAAAAGAGCATGACCAGTATCAAAAAGGATGCCTGTTACCAGGTACTTATGTTACTTCATTAATCCATAAAGTAAATATGCATAAAGACCTACTAAAATGTTAACTGAGGTATAATAGTAGACAAGATACAGACCATGCCTTCAAAGAACTTACAGTCTAGTGGAAGAGACGCAATACATAGCAATTAATACTAAAGTGAATATGCAGAGAGTTAATAAAAACATATAGGAACGAATAATTATTCTTACATGAGGGAGTAGTAGGAAAATTATCCTTGAAGCTTGGATTTCAAGATTAAGTTGGAGTTATCTCAACAACTACAATCTAGGGAATGAAAGATAAGTGAGGTTTCAGGAAGAGAGAAAAAAAATGCATGTTGAATCCGAGCAGTGAAAAAGAACATGGCACAAGCAGAAAACTAAAAGGGCTAGAGTGAAGATTTAGTAAGGAAAAGTGCTGAAAATTAGGCTGGAAAATTGATCATGGTATGAAATTTTAACTTTATTCTGAGGACAGGGGAAAGCTATCAGAGAGCTTCAAATAAGAAAATAGAAAGTAAAATATATGTTTTAGAAAGATCAATTTAACTTATTTGTGGAAAATCAACAGGAATGGGAATGATCTAAAGACAAAGAGACAAGCTCTTACTGAAATCTAAGAAATGGAGGAGACAAAGCGCACAAGGAGAGATAAGAAACACTGGGGAAGTAAATGGATAGGAGGAGTTAGGGGTTGGTTGATTGTGTGGGGGCAGGGTGAGGGGAAGGGGAGTGAGCAAAACATGAGACTGGGATGAGTCCCAGTCACCTATCTCCAAAAACTAGGTGGACAGTGGGACCATTGACTGAGGGACCAAACACAACAAGAGAAGAGAAGCAAGTTAGGCACCAATTGGATGGAGGTGAGCCAGGGAGAATATTTTAGTCTTGAACTAAAACTGGGACTTCCAAGGAGAGAGGCCTGGAAGACATTTGGATACACATGGCTCTAGAGCTCAGGAGAATAATTTAATCCTGTTGCCTGATTTGCCTTAGATGAAGCTAGAGATTTGCCACAGTGTGTAAGGACTGATAGATGATCAGCATTGGAAACTGACGGATAAATGTTGCTCACTACAAAATTCAGTGATATAGAAACAAGAAATCCAGTAAATAGTTTCCTAAATGTTCTCCCAGTGTTTTTAATTTACTACTCTGCATTACAGTACATAGAACATCAGTTTAGACTTCCACTCAGACATGGCAAATTGTGTTTATCTCTTTCCCCATGGGAAATAATATGAAAATGTCAATACTGCATAAAAAGGTGTAAATCCTAAGAACAAAGGAAAAATGAGGGGGGAATGAGAGTTAGTGAAAAATGTCACCAAATGTTAACATGTCGAAAGCAAATAGTAGGGTGACAACTGAATTTATAGGTAAAAGGAAACTGAAACTTAAGAGCTTAAACTGAGATAATGCTGAACAGCAGGATTTTCTTTGTGGGTAACTGGAAAGATTTGGAACTTGAGACACCAGGCATAACAGTGAGCCATAGTGTCGTACAGAGCTAGGAAATGGTTTAAAAAAGAAATCTACATTTAGAGTAACCAGACCTCCTTCTTCCCATTCATCTACCCACTGTGTACAGCCAGGTTAATACTCCTTTCCAAACTCCCCAGAAAGCCAGGTGTTTGGTCTCTAAGAAACTGATCCATAGGAATTCTAGACTAGAAATGCCAAGGACTACAGAATACAATGATAATGAAGTAAAAAGAGGAAGGATTAAATGCAAACACACATTTCTAAATAGTACTCTATCATAAACTTTTCAGCATAGTGTTTTTTTTAAATAGTATGGAAGTAATAATTGAATAAAAATGCCAATTTCTCTAATAAAAGACTATCAAATCATCATGTATACAAATAAAAATTTTATATATTTTCGTATCGCTGAAGTTTTATTTGTTTGCCTATTTTCATTTGAGGTTTTAAATACATCACTGAATTTCTAGCTCTATTTCTATTTTTTTATTTTAGAGTTGTGGGGTACATGTGAAGATATGTTACATAAGCAAATTGTATACAAACCCTCTCTTCCCCTATCGGTAGACATGGTGTGGATGGTCTTGTGTCCCTTTTGTCCCATCTCTCCCTCCTTTAGCAATGTCAAGCATTTGTTTTATTCACCTTTGTGCTTGTGAACTCAATGTTTAGGGCCCGCTTATGAGTGAGAACATGCAGTATTCGGTTTATTGTTTTCTTGATAGTTCGCTTAGAATGATGGTCTCCAGTTGCATCCGTAGCTGTAGACATGATTTTGTTCTTCTTTATGGTTACATATTATTCCGTCATGAATATATACTACATTTTCTTTACCTAGTCCACTTTCAGTGGGGATCTGGGTTGGTCTATGTTTTTGCTACTGTGAATAGTACTGCAACAAACATGTGTGTGAGGGTGTGTTTTTGGTGGAGTGATTTATGTTCTTCAAGGTATATTTCCAGAAGTGAGATTGCTTTGATAGTGGTGTGAGGGAAAGAAAACAAGTCACTAAGATTGGAATTAACATGTCTACAACCAAGCTGCCTGTCAACACTTTTAGGACCATCAATGGTGAAAGGTCAGCAAGGACTGAGTCCTATGTTCCCCAGAAAATGTGGATCTTCTTGAATTCCTTTTTCTTCCTGTGGAGGATTCTCCCAATGAAAGCACCAAGGGAGTTCTTCAAAACTGCAGGTGTTGGCTGGGAAGATGAGCACAGAACTGGAGCCTAACCCTGTTCTTCCATTGGGCTGCAACTGCCATCCTGCAGCTATCAGAATCCCTGTTGCATAACTTCTATCGAAATCTCCCCTGCAGAATCTAGTGAGACAGCAATATGGCCATGTAATTCCCAAGCCTGTCATATCCCAGTTTTCTCGATACTACCTCAGAGACTCAGATTGCAAACAATGCCTCTTTGACCTTATCCTGCTACCTGGATCCTGGGTGACTCCACCAACCTATCTAAATCCAATTGCCGCACCTCTTTGCTTCTCCTTTTCTGACTCGAATCAGCAAGGCTGAGACCATGAGACTCTTCTCTGATATCATGGGACAGAGTTGAAGCTCTGCTCTTAGATCTGTGGCCTTGAGCAATTCATTCACCATTCTTGTACTTTCTCACTCCCCTTCACAGACTTGAGAGAGAAGCCCCATTTTACATAATAGAGAATTCCAACTCCTATCCCTGGATAAAGTCCTCTTTTTCTTTTTGCTTAAACACATATTTTCTTGGTCACCTCCGAAATTATTCCATTATCTTTACTAGATTTTTCCTTTGTTCCATTGTATTCCTTACTTCAATTGATCTTATAGGAAACTCATTTCAGCTTCTTTCTTATTCTTAATCATATGCTTCTGAAATTATATGCTCATGAAAATGCACACACACAGAGAGAGAGCGAGCGAGAGAGAGAGAAGTGCTCATTCCTGGATGGCAGTTTTACTGTTACCATAGAGACATATTAGTTTCATATCAAGAGAGAAAGATGAATCATGACTCATGAATATTTATTTCATTTTATATTTCATTATGCAACTTTTAACATCTGTGGCAAAAATGGATATTTCATTTTCAATATCTTTTCAGTTCAGCTTTTTCCTTTCTAAGATAGCAGTTCATCGTCACCAAAACAACAACAACAACAAAAAACAATAAAACTCAATGCTTTTTGGACCATTATCCCAATAAGTTAGTTTCTGAATAAATAGATAAAGAGTTAATATGCATAAAATTGGGTGGACCCAATACAATGTATTGTTCGACATTGTATATTTGTTAACCAATATGCTCACCTGCAGAATTATACATTGTTATTAAAGATGCTTCTAGTTGTTCACAAGGTGTGTATGCCTGTTATCTGCCTAATACAATTTCTTTGATTCATTTGGTCAAAGAATATCACTAAACCAGAATAGTTCAGTAGCATCCACTAAGTCTTAGGGGTGATTTAATGAGTCTTACATTTCTTTACATTGCTGAATATCTTTTCAGTTTTGGAAGCACTTTACTTCTGTGACAGGCGTGAACATTCAATCTTCTTTAGTATGGAAACATCTAATCTTTCTTTTCTGTGCTGTGTTAGAAAGTTAGAATGTGTACATTTTTCCACATCTCCTAAAAGAAAACTTGAACTTTTCTTAGTTTTAAAAAATTAAAACCCATTTTTTTGTCTGATACTAATTCTAACTCTGGGTATAATGGGGAAACAAAGTCTTTTATAAAAGCAGATGAAAATAGAAGGACCAGACTATAATGCCAGGTGAGGCAGGAGAATTGTTTGAGACCAGGAGTTCAAGATCAGCCTGGGCAATATAGTAAGACCCCCATCTGTATATAAAAAAAGAAAGAAAATAGAGGATTCTAGAGGTGAGGAGGGTTCATGTGAAAAAATAGAGTGTCTAGTGAGAGGGAATCAGAAAGGAGAAGCAAGTTTCTTTGATAGTCAGAAGGAGCACTGAGAGTCTGAAGAGAAAGGAAGGCCCTGGCCTAAGAAAAATTCAAAGTACCGTTCAGGTGTAGGGAGTGACTTGTCTATTAACTGTCCACCAAGAATGATGACTTTAAATGGCTCTTAGATCATCTCCAAGTCTAATATCCCAGAACACCCATGAGCCCAAGGAGGTGCCCGAGGACAGACAGGCAAATGACAGAGAGGATCCCTTTACCAGAACTTTGAATTAAACTGAATAAGCTCCAGATCCTTGTGTTGAGACAGGAATCCTGGGCTTGGGATAGTATGTTGACCATATATTATTTCACTGAGCCTCACAAAAGCCCAACAATGTGAGTTGTGCATGCCTTTGTTATCCCCCTTTCTATTTCTAAAGATGAACTCATATGACAATGCATTGGGAAGAGAGACTTGGGGACCAAGGAGCTATGCGTTGAGCAAGTCATATTTTATTTATCTAAGCTTCTCTTTTCCCTATCTGGAAAAAATAGGAAAAACATAATAGCACTACCTTTACAAGATTATTACTATAAATTCATGCAAGTAACAAAGGTAATCCAGAAACTACTCAGTAAGTTTGAATTCTTGTTACCATCAAGTAAATCACAAAGAGATCAAATGACTTATTCAAGGTAATGAGGCCAGTTAGTAACAAAATCAAGGATCTCCCCACCAGCCCACATTCCTTCTAAAACATAAACAGGATATCCTTCCTGGTAACAAGCAATATCACTGATAAGCCTCACTCAAGTTTTACCAACCTAATTGGTCATATCTAGATGGGATACTTGGTTTGTTTATGATTTTTCTCACTCTTGCTCAAGCAAGCAGATTATTTGCACAATCATTTTTCCTGCCTCCAATCCTTTCTTCATCCTACATATAGAGGACGTTTATGACAAACAGAACTGGCTAACCTGGCAGTCAAGGCCCATTACTATCGGTCCATCAGCTTGGTCATCAGAAACTTTGTTAATCATGACATCCTCTCTTGTGCAGCAGCTGGACTCCACTAGTCCCTGTGCCTTAAGGAGTGCTTCAGATTTATTCCTCTCTATGCCTTTGCCCACATTGTCTTGTCAGAGCTAGGACAACCAGTGTCTTTATTGCCTGGAACAGTCTCATTTTATGCTTCTTGTCCCGGTATAATTACTAATGGCACCTCTTTCATTCTTAAGAGCAACCTGGATTAGACAATAGATTATAAAATCACTCTATTATGTCCTCTCAAATCTGAAAGTCTCTATTTAATGCTCTTCCTTCAGTCAAATTCTAGCAGTTCTTCGTGCATCAACTCAATTCTACCTCTACATGAACTTTTCCTATTTTTTAATACGATGATTTTCCTCTATCTGGGATACTTACTGGGCAGTTTCAGATTCTGTTTTGCATCTTATTTATACTTGTCTTCTATTTCTACTGAATCCTTGAATTTTTTGATTTTTTTAGGAATCTGGATGTGATTTTTTTCTTTTTAAAAATTATTTATATTTTATTTTAAAGAGGCAGGGTACAATTCAGGATTAGGTATGCAAGTGGACAACATACAGATAAAGTTTCGGCCTCCCTTTGGTTCCCACTTTGCCTAGATTGATTTCAGGTACCCTTACTGATGTTGTGTCCCCCCACCCACCCCACCCTGGCAGTATCCTGCTACTGCCTGTCACTTTCTTATAGTATTATGGTAAGTGTTCATGGTCTGCTTATGAGGGAGAACGTGTGGTTCTCTGTTCTTTGCTTCTGTAATAGATCACTGAGTTTGATAGACTCTAAATCCATCCATGTTGCTGCAAAGTCCATATGTTTGTTCTTCTTTATGGCTGCATAACAGTCCATTGTGTGTATTTGCCACATTTTTTTTCATCCAGTGCAGTTTCAGTGAGTGGCACAGTTGGTTTCACGTTTCTGCTATTGTGAATAGTGATGCAATAAATATTGTAAGTAGTGCTCAGATTTTTTTTGTAGAATGAGTTTCTCTGGGTATATTTCCAGTAGGGGGATTGCTGGATCATAGGGAAGGTCAATTTCCGGTTCTTTTAAAAATCACCACACTGTTTTCCATAGAGGTTGAACTAGTTTGCATTCCCACTAGCAGTATAGAAGTGCTCCCTTTTCTTTGCATCCTCGCCAGCATCTGTTATTGTTTGTTTTATTAATGATGGTCATTCTTACTGGAGTTAGGCTGTATCTTATAGTTGTTTAGATTTGCATTTCTCTGACAATTAGTGAAGCGGAGCACTTTTCATGTGTCTGTTAGATGCCCATGTATCTTCTTTTAAGAAGTATCTATTCATGTCTTTTGCTCACTTTTTAATGGGACTTTTTTTTTCTTTTGGCACATTCAAGTTCATTGTAAATCTTGGATGTTAGGCCCTTGTTAAATATATAGCTGGAATTTTTTTTTTCTCATTTTGTTGGCTCTCTCCCCACTCTCTTGATGGTTTCTTTTGCTTTGCAGAAGTTTTTCAGTTTAATGAGGTCCCAATTGTCTATCTTATCTCTCATGGCATAGACAACTGGAATTTTGATCAGGAATTGGTTAACTAGTATAATTTCTTTAAGAGTATCTCCTGCATTTTCTAAGATTCTTATAGTTTGAGGTTTTATGTTTTGGTCTTTATTCCATTTTGAGTTGATTATTATGTATAGTGATAGGTAGAGGTCCTGTTTCAATCTCCTGCCTGTGGTCAACCAGTTTTCCCAGCACCATTTACTGAATAGGTTCTCTTCACCCAGTGGTTGTTTGTGCAGGCTTTGTCAAAGATGAGTTGGTTGAGAAATTGAGGTTTTGCTTCTGGAATCTCTATCCTGTTCCATTGGTCCATGTGCCTGTACCTATACCAATACCACACTGTTTAGAATATTGTAGCCTTATAGTTAAGTTTAAAGACTAGAAGTGTGATACCTCCTACTTTGCTTCTTGTGCTAAGGATTGTTTTGGCTATTCATGTTTGTTTATGTTTCCATATGAATTTCTTTGTTGTCATTTCTAGGTCTGAGAAGAATGATATTGGTATATTAATGGGTATTGAGTAGAATCTGTAGATTGGCTTTGGTAGGATGGACCTCTTAACAATGTTGATTCTTCCCATCCATGAGCATGTAATATTTCTCCATTTGTTTGTGTCTTCTTTGATTTGTTTTAGCAGTGTTTTGTAGTTTTCATTGACAAGGTCCTTCACTTCTCTGGTTAGGAAGATGCCAAGGTATTTCTTTTTTTGGTAGCTATTGTGAATGGGATTGTGCTTTTCATTTGGATCTCTACCTACTTGTTGTTGTTGTTGTATAAGAATGCAGCTGTCTTTTGTACATTTATTTTATACCCTGGGATTTTGCCAAAGTCCTTTATCAGTGCAAGCAGGTTTTGATGGATTCTCTTGGGTTTTAAAGGTATAGGATCATATCCTCAGCAAAGAGGGATAACTTAATTTCCTGTTTGGATACCCCTGACTTCCTTCTCTTGTCTAATTGCCCTGGCTATGACTTCCAACACAGTGTTGAACAAGAAGGGTGAGAGTGTGCAGCCTTGTCTTGTTCCAGTTTTCAGAGGAAACATTTCCAGTTTCTGTCCATTTGGCAATATGCTGACTGTGGGTTTATCATAGATGACTCTTAGTATTTTGAGGTATGTTCCCTCTATTCCTTGGTTTTTGAGTGTTTTTATCAAGAATCGTTGCTGGATTTTATCAAAAGCTTTTTCTGCATCTAATTATATAATCATGTGGTTCTTGGTTTTACATCTTTTGATGTATTTAATTACATTTATGGTCTTGCAGATGTTGAACCAGCCCTGAATCCTGGGGATGATGCCTATTTGGTCATGATGGATGATTTTTGAGATGTGTTGTTGGAACTGATTTGCTAGAATCTTGTTGAGGATTTTTGCATGTATGTTCATTAGGGATATTGGTCTGTAGTTCTGTTTTTTGGTTGAAACTTTACCCCGTTGAGTATCAGTGTAATGTTAACTTCTTAAAATGATTTGGGGAGAATTCCTTCTTTCTCAATTGCCTGGAATACTTTCAATAGGATTGATATCAACTCCTTCTTGTATGTTTTGTAGAATTCTGCTGGAAAGTCATTTGATCCAGAGCTTTTTTTTTTTTTTTTTTTTTTGGTGGTTTTCTTATGATAGAGTCAATTTCTTGGGTTGTTATTGGTCTAATTAGTGTCCCAATGTCTTCTTATTTCAACCTGTGGAGGTTCTGTGATGTCAGAAAGTTCTCCATTTCATTTAGATTATCAAGTTTGTTTCTATCAGGTATGCATAATATTCTCTGATAATGTTTTCTATTTCTTCAGGGTCAGTTTTGATATGATCTTTTGCATCTCTGATTGTGTTTATTTGGGGCTTTTCTCTTTTTCTTGGTCATTCTGAGTAGTGGTCCATCGATCTTGTTAATTCTTTCAAAGAATCAGCTTTTTGTTTTGTTGATTTTTTTCTGATATTTAGGCTTTTACTTTGGTGATCTTGATTCCTCTGCTAAAGTTAGGATTTTGGTGGTCTTGCCTTTCCAACTCCTTTAGATGATTTGTTAAGCTGTTGACTTGTGATCTTTCCATTTTCTTGATGTGTGTTCATAGAGATATAAATTAACCTCTTAGATCTGATTTTATGGCATCTCAGAGGCTTTGGTAAGATGTTTCTTCATTTGCATTAGTTTCCAGGAATCCTTTAATTTCTGTTTTGATTTCTGTCATGACTCAGTAATCATTCAGCATCATGCTATTCAGTGTCCATGTCTTTGTGCATTTGGGGGGAATTTTGCTCGTTTTGATATTTATTTTTATTCCACCCTGGTTTGAGAAGGTGCATGGCAGTATTTTAATACTATGAAATTTGTTTGTGTTTGATGTATGGTTGAGGATGTAATCGATCTTGGAGCACATTCCATGTTTTGATGAGTAGGACATATATTCTATGGTTGTTGGGTGGAGTGTTCTATAGGTATCTATTAAGTACATTTGGTCAAGTGTCAAGTTGAATTTTCAGGTCTCTTTGCTGATTTTTTCCCTCAATGATCTATGTAGGGTCGTTAGCAGGGTATTTAAGTTCCCAGCTATAACAGTGTTAGAGTCAATATTTTTTTTTAGTTTACTTAGTAGTTGCTTTATAAACATTGGTGCTCCTGTGTTTGGTGCATATATGTTTAGGATGGATATATCTTGTTGATGGATTTAACCTTTGATCATTATATAGTGTCCTTCCATATATTTTTTAATTTTTGATTGTTTAAAGGTTGTTTTGTCTGAAATTAAGATCGTGATTTCTGTCTTTTATTATCCACTAGTCTGGAAATCATTTTCCTTCCTCTATTTTTGAGTCTGTGTGTGTCCCTTATGGTGAGTTTAGTTCCTGGATGCAACAAATTATTGTGTCATGGTTTTTATCCAGCTTGTCATTCTGTGTCTCTTCAGTAGTGCATTTAGTCCATTCACATTCAGGCTGATTATTGAAATGTTTTTGTTTATATCCATCATGAGGTTATTATAAAGATTTTTCTTTGTTTTCTTTCTTTAACTTTTGGATTGATGTATGTGTTTTCAAGTTTGCAGTCATGATTCTGTGTTCTGCTCTTCTCTTGGGAATTGTATGGTCATTCTTTATTTTCTTTTGTATGTGCTTAATACCTTTTTAAGCATCTCCTGTAGAGCTGGTCTGAAAGCTGCATAATCTCTTAGGGATTGGATGTTTGGGAAGGATTTCAACTCATCATCACTGATGAAGCTGAGTTTGACTGGGTAGAAAATTCTTAGATGAAATTGTTTATCTTTAAGGACTTTGAATATTGGACACCAGACTCTTCTAGCTTGTAATGTTTCTCCTGATAGATCTGCTGCTATTCTGGTTGGTTTTTCCTGATAGGTAATCTGACTTTTCTCTCTTGTTGTCTTTAGGAGCTTTTGTTTGTTTGTTTGTTTGTTTGTTGTACCTACTTTGTGTAGGTGAATTACTGTGCCTAAGGGTTGGTTTTCTCATTTGATGTCTTGGGGAGTTCTCTGTATCTTTTGTGTTTGGATGGTCATATCTCTGGTGAGATGGGGAAAGTTTTCTTGGATAACCTCCTGGAATACTTGTTCCAAGGTGTTCTCCATTTCCCTTTCTTCTTCTAGAATACCAGTCAGACATAAGTTTGAGCTCTTGATATAACTGCACATCTCTTAGAGGATTTATTCTTTCTTTCTGTTTTCTTTCTATGTTTTTACAGATCAGGCTTATGTCATGTTTTTACTTCAAGTTCTGAGATGCTTTCTTCTGCTTGATTAATTCTGCTTTCCATGCTTGTCATCTTGTTACTTTTTTCCTGGATGAAGGTATTTATGGCCAAAATCTCTGTTACAAGTTCTTTGTGTTGCATCTTGTCTAGCTTGAGTTTTATTCATTCTTTCCATTCATTCCTTTATCCCTGGTGTATTCTGGAGCTAGTCAGTAATAGATGACTTCCATTTTTTGAGCCCTGAGTTCTGATTTTTCAGGCATTTTGTCTTTGTTACACTGGGAAGTACCTGTGTTCTTTCATTAATTTTTCCTCATTTGTGAAAAATTTCTTTATTTTCTCTTTAGTTCCATTATTCAGTGGCAGTGAAAGAGGCTTTCACTTCTGATTTTTGGTCAGCCCCCTATTCTTCCCTGATCAGGGTTCTGAGTTTGTTCTTTTTTGAAACAGGGCTGTGGGTGGAAAACTTTGTTGCCTCTTGCAATTTTGAGAGTAAAATAAGGTGGGGGATGGGGAGCTAGGATTCAGAATCTGCTTGCAAAGCACAATGTTCACTGATTATGGCATGGGTTCCCTGAGACTCACTCCCCACCACCACTCTATATGATGAGTCGGTGGGTATGTGTGTTACTCCCTTAGTCCAAAATATAGGAATAGTTATGAAGAGAATGGAGAAAAGTAGAATGAAATAAGATGGACAAAAATTAAAAGAATAAAAATTTTTAAAAAGAACACAGAACAATAAAAGCAGAAACCAAAGCAAAAAACAATTAAACACAAACACACACACACACACACACACACACACACACTAAAACCAAAACAAACTGGAAAAAAGCATACAAAAAAAAGCAAACACACACACACACACATACACACACATCCAACACAACATTAAAAAGAAAAAAGGAATTCATTAAGCCCTCACACATACCTTCACACACACATTAAACCAAGAAAAGAGAAGAACAAAAAAAGTAAAACAAAAAAACTGAAAGATGAACTCTTGATCATTCATGTACACACATAAGCAGAAAACAAAAAAATGAAAGAAGAAAGAAAAAAGGAAAAAAAGGTGATGGGGAATCCAGATAGAGCCCTCACATATACATTTGTGCACAAAAGAAAAAATTTTAAAAATTACAAAAACAACCTGCCCTCTTGTGGCAGGTTCTGTAATTATTCCTTTCAGTTGCTTACAGATAAGCCCCCCTGCTGTCTCCCAAGGAGCTTTGACCTCATTCACAATCTCCCCAGTGTCTGCCTGGGTATGGTGGAGGAGATGGTAGGATTGGGTGGGGCTTCAGTCCTCCCCTCCCACTCTTGTATTTTCAGGTGGATCCCCTACAGTTGGGAGATGCAGGATTGTCTCTTTCCTAGTGCTGGTAGAGGCTGCCCCAGCTAGGCTTATTCTGGAGTAGAGTCCTTTTATGATGACTTATGTTCAGGCTCTGCCTGGATTCATCCCTCTCTCATGCTCCAGTCATGTGGGTCTGATATTCAGAGGATTGCTGGGGAGAAGAACGTTGGGTCAGCCCAGACTCACTGGTGATCTCTTCAGGGATCTTCCTTATCCTTTTCTG
The DNA here is from genome assembly GCF_000164805.1 of Carlito syrichta. Lineage (NCBI taxonomy): Eukaryota > Metazoa > Chordata > Mammalia > Primates > Tarsiidae > Carlito > Carlito syrichta. Next base: position 67,962 of record NW_007248742.1, read on the forward strand.
GTCACACCCTTTATCCCATGGCTGAATCACGGTAGGGTTGGGGTGGCTGAGACTTAGCACTTGTTCTGCCCCTCTGGAGTTTGTGCTTTCTGAATATTCCCTCTGGGTCACAATCAACCACTAAAGAGTTAATCCACCCAGTCACAGAGATCAGATCTGCAGGTCTGTGGTGAGCAAGTCAGAACACTTTCCTATCCAGTTTTCAAGTAGTACAGGATACTTCCTTAATCTTCTCCAGTGGGACTCTGCCTCTGGTCCCCTTGCTGTGCTCCCTCTGCAGTCCTTGCTGCCAGTGCCCAGCCAGGTGTTGCAGTGGTGAGGCAGAGCCTGGAGCTGGCAGTCACTCTTGGCAACTTCTTCTCAGGAAGGGCTTTGTTGATTTTTTTAAATGGCACTCAGTTTCTACACCCAGGAAAAACCGAGGTGCAACCAGAGCAGCTGCAGCAACAATTGCTTCACCAAGAGAGTGCTGGCCACTTGCTCCCAAGTCTCCAGTTAGCCACTCACATGCCCACATACTCACAGACACATACACAAAACTGTCCATACTCACACTCACTCACACTGGGACTCAGTAGTCAAACTGGTTCTGCCACCATCTTCCCAGTAGTCCTCAATCCTTGAATTTAAATTTGTCATATATTGCTATGTCCTCCCCAACTAGATTTTAAATTCCTAAATAATAAAACCCATGGGTAATAGCACTTCTAATCTACCTTTCCTCCATAACACAGGCTAAATTTATAGTATAGTATAAAAAATCAAACTTCAGAGTTGAACAGCCCTGAGCATAAACTTAATACAGTCATTTAGTGGCTTGGGACATTAAAGTTATCTAAGAATCAGGTCTCTGCAAACCAGAAACTATACAAAGAATATACTTGCAGGGATCATTTCTATAGTTCATTATTAGAGACATTTCTATGAACATGTAGAGCAACCAGAAACTACAAGAAAGAGGCATAACATTCTCTTCTGAGCATGAGGCTGGCTCTGGGTGTGGTTTTACAACAACTGTCATTTTCCATTCATGACTTGATGATCATTCTTCTCCTCTTCCAGGAGAGTAAGAGGGAGAAGATGCAATCTGAGTGGTTCCTATTTTTAAATAATGAAATAATAACACATTTATATAGAAATAAATCTTCAGTTACTTCACCTATACAGAGTAAAAATCCCTCTATGCAGAGTAAAATTCCCTTTTCCATTTCTCTTCTCAAAGGTTTTATGATTAGTTAAAAACATCAGTATTAAAAACACACACCCCTCACTTAAACATCTGAGAATCTTCTTTTATTTCAATTAGTTCTTTCTCTTCTTTCATCTTCCAACTGCTTATTAAGTCTTCTATCTCTGAAAAATGTTTCATAACTGCTTTTTCTCCTTTTCCACAGTCAATGTCTTCCTTTGGACTCTTCATCTTCTCATTAGATGATGATATTAACATCCTAACTAGTCTCCCTGCATTTAGTTCCTTTGTTGTCCTCCAACTTTTGTACTACAACTAATGCAGTTAAATATAACACTGCTCTTTCCTTGTGCAAAACCTTTACATGTCATACTATAAACTATTCCACTTCATTTTTAAAAATTCAAATATAAAATTGCTCTTTCCCTATGCAAAAAATCTTGATATGTTAGTCCATAACCAGGGGGAAAAAACTAAATTCTTAGGTATAGCATAACACAAGCTTGTGTCACTCAGGGCCGTTTCTGTTACAAATGAAAGAGAACTGCACTTACATTTACTTTTGGAAAATACTGAGGGTACCAAAAATGTATACACATTTTTATAGATGTTATCTATGTATTACTTTTCAAAGTTGAATTAAATTATGGTAGCAAGGTGTAGTGTGACGTTTACTCAACCATGCTTCTGCCATTTTCTTTAACTGTCCTTCCTGTCGCATGTGACGCTAGCACTCATTTGATTAAATGCCATCTTTTGAGAAAATTTCATACTTAAAATGTGTATTTTTTTGACTCACCCTGTATATACTAATTTAAGAAACTGAAAAATATAGAGGGTAAAATGTCACCAGTAACAGCTTAACTAAGAGGTCTCAATAACATTGCCAGGACTTGGTCTCTTTGTCTATTGGTTTTTCACTTCTGTGAGTTAGCATCATTCTTGAGCTGCACACGTTTGACAAGTAATTCAAGTTCTTCAAAAATAGAATATATGTTTTTCAATAGTTTTAATAAAAGTCTTATGCCTTTTGGGGCCAGCTACTTTCCACTAACACAATCATTATTAGGAAATAAGTTGGATTTTTGTTTGTTTGTTTGTTTAATTTGCTGGGCTTAAAATATATACCCAGCCCTGGAACCTGGAAATGTAGCCAATGCCCTCTGAGAAACAAGAACTGAAAGTAAGGAAGAGTTTGGTTTCCTGGAATAAAACTGAGATACTTGTAAAAAGATAAAACTGATAGAGAATTCTGCATTGCGGCAGTAGTGGACGTATCATAATTTTGGGGTCTTCTGGGATTTCCAAGCAGCCAGATAGCAAAACCAAAAATTTCTGGACAATAATTACCAAAAAGTAAAAATAAACAAACAAAAAATAACCCAAAGGGATGAGGTATCCCTTGTCAAAATATGAGTAGAAGGCCACAGAACTCCAATAGCCATAAGACCTGTATAATATTGGTCTTGTAGGAGGAAACAGAAGGAGGCAAAAGAATTTCTGGTAAATGTGAAAACATAAAAACCCCAAAATAGCCAACAGTCTGGAAAGATACACAGGACTAGTTGAGAAAAACAGAAACTTGAATAAGTTTGCCAGCTCCAATAACCACTTAGTTCTAGAGAAGTCTGAAGGAAAAAAGAGTTGTGTAGCCCATGTGAATTTTCAAATGGGCTTTTCAGGGTTTTTTCCCAGAGAAGATCTCCACACTGCAGAGAAACTGCCAGGAGTAGAATAAAAATTAAGTGGGATAGGGACATCTCAGTTTTATAAAACTTAATCTTGATATGATATACCAACATTTTGTCTGTATCTATTTGTTGGAAGCAAGTCACTAATCCAGCCCCAAAGAGGAAGAATTATATAAGGGTGGTGTAAATACCAGAAAGAGGGTACCACTGAGAGTCATTTTATAAGCTGCCTACTGCAAGAGTTCATTCTAAATGGTGACAGAAAGATTTGACAGAGAAGCCAACATCTATATGTCCTGAAACATGTTTATGTGTTCATCAGGCAGACCAAAATGTAAAAGACATTCTAAACAGACTATGCAACACAAGCAGAGATAAATACCCCCGCAAACTCCTCCTTCCCTTCTGGGAAAAACAGGTCTAGAAAGTAGAGGCCTTGACTAGAATGCTTCAGAGATAAGGCTAGAAATGTAGGAAAAAGTCAAAGTATAAAAGGCCTATGCCTTAGTCAGTTTTCGTTCCTACAACAATAATTTCTTAGGCTGCATGGCATAATAGAAACTTGTTTTTCACAGTTACAACAACTGAGAAGATCAAAGCAATGTTAGATACAGTATCTGTTGAGGGCACTATTCCTGCTTTGCAAATGGCTATTTTTTTATACCCTCACATGGCAGAGAAAGAGAGGGGAAGCAAACTCTTTTGTGTCACTTCTCATAAGGGCACTAATTCCATCAGGAGAGTTCCACCTGATCACCTAATTATCTCCCAAAGGCCCCTACTCCAAATACCATTGTATTAGGGATGAAGGTTTCAATGTACGAGCTTTGGGAGGAGACATTCAATTAGTAATAGCCTAATCTACTATGGTCTGATCCTTATGCTTAAATGCACTGAATTGTCACATTTTCTCAAAATTCATCAGTATTGTTGAGTATATTTCCAGATGGCAAATGTAAAATATTTCTCTAGTTTTGTTGCTTCCTATTTTCATTAGCAATGATGTGGCTACACCATGAGCACTGCAGCTTTTGACCACCTCTTCCTGTCAAGTTTAACATATTTCATCTTAACCCAGTCTGTTGTAAACAAAGAACTATATACCTAATTATAGTGGCAAGGTCAAATATGTTTAATTTTCACCAATAACAAATTGTTTTAGACACAAATTATGGAAAAACAACTAGTATCCATTATATCATTTGTATACTCGTTTTCCCCAGCATTTGTTTGGAGTAAAATAATACTTCTAAAATATAATTTGGAATAAATAAAGATTTTTCCACCTTGATTATTCAAAGTAAGGGAAAATAAATATAAGAAAAAAAATTTAGGACCACAAACTATCTAAGAACCACAGATTAAGAATCCATGATGCAATTGAATATGTGTGGCACACTAGTAAATGGAAGAAACGCTCAACAACAAAATAAAGAGGAATTTCACTTGTAATGCTCACCCTATGTCAAGAATATAAGTATATATTAAGATAGTCTAGTAGCTGACATTTTTTCTCCCTTATATTCCCATAGCATTTTGCTTGTAATTCCACTAAAACACGTATTACAGTTCACCTTATTAGAGTTGCGAATTAATATGTCTGCTTCTCCTACTAGATAACGAGCCCTGGAGTGAAGAGATCTTATCTTATTTGACTTTATAACTCTGTCTAAGTATTATGCTTAACACAGAGAAGTTTCTCAGTGAATGTTGAGGACTTGAAGTAAATTTAAATAAAGACTTCTTCTAAAATACAGATTACAAGAAAGCAACGCAAAAGAACTGCTCTTGTAATCAATATAATATCACATAATGGAAGATCAGTTTTCAAACTTTTGTCACTCAAATCACCTAAGAATACAGGTTTAAAAATATTCAGTGATTATACTTTTTAACTTTAAGAAAATTCATTAATTATTCACTAACTTATATGCACTTATAAACTTAAATGTCCTATATGTGATAGAGACTATGCATCTATTCTTATATTAATTTCTTATTACTAATGATGATACCTATTAAATTAATATATATAACTTTCTAAACACTATGACAGGTGATTATAATAACTTCTGACACAAACTACCAAGAATTAACCCAAACATCTCAGGTTAAGGGAAAGTCCTATACAAGACTAACCTCACTTCAGATACCAGCACAATTTCAGAAGTCCCCAGGACACCCTCACTACTGACCAGATAGATATAAATACAGGTGTTCCCATCAGCCTTTCAGTTTCAATAATTTGCTAGAACAACTTACAAAATTTAGGTAAGCACTATACTTACAATTACAGTTTTATTGTAGCAAAAGGATACAAATCAGAATCAGCTAAAGGGAGAAATGCATAGGACATGGTGTAGGAAGGTCCTACATGCAAAGCTTTCATCATTGTCCCTTTTGAAGTTAGGACATATCCCAATGCATTAATGTGTGACAACACATCCAAAACATTATACAATACAATACAAAGCACAAAGGTGCTCACCAGAGCTTCAGATTCCAGAGTTTTTATTCAGAATTTATTACATAGGTACAATTGATTGAATTATTGACCATAAGATTAAATTCAATCTCCAGTCCTTCTTTTCTCCCTGGAGGACAGGCTAGCATCATGTGACTCACAGCCCCAATTCTTTCATCACATGATTGGTCTTTATGGAGTGACCTGCCCTCATCCAGAGTCTTCTCATTAGCTTTAAATATCTAGGGGTTCACTATAAATCACCTTGTTAGCATAAACTATCAGGGCCTACCAATAACAATAAAGATAGTCCTATCTCTTGGATAATTCCAAGGATTTAGAATTTTAGGCTATTTCCCAGGAACTAGGAACAAAGGCCAGTCAAATTCTCTATTATATAGAAGTGTTTTTCATATACTATTTAATAAAATTCCTATAATTCCTATATTCACCTGTGGAGGTGGGTGGTATTACTCTAGATCTTAGCAAATACAAGTTTAGATAGTAATAATTTTTCCAAGGTCATACAACTAATGACTGGCAAAGCCAGATTTGAAGACATGCCTTTATTTTTCCATTCCCTTTCTCCAAATTTAACTAATCTTCTACCTAATTATGCTTCAAGTTCAGCATTTATTATCAGAATTAGTAATAATTTTCTATATTCTATATGATAGTTGCATGGCCATGATTTCAACAGAAAAAAGAGAATTTATGTGAAAGATATTTAGAACTTATATGAAGATATAATTATCGTCAAAGTCAGGGAGGCAATGAAAAATTAAGGACAAAAAAAACCTTAAATTTTAATTTCTGCCAGTTCCTAATTAGCCACTAAATCTGTGACTTTAGTCAAGCATTTATAATCTGAATATCAGTTTCTATCTATAAATGCTTACCTATATTTCAGTATTATGAAATTTAAATAACAGCTGTGAAAGCAGAGGTCATGTTCCCCAAATTCCTTTATTTTCCTCTATTTATCCATAGCACCTAACACCGAATAACATTTCATATCATTTAAATATGTATATTCAATAATTAAAAAGATTATGAACTTCACAACCACAGATAAGTTTTTTTTAATGTTATATGCCAAATCTTCAGAGTAGGTTCTGGTCAGTAGTAGAAACACAAATTTTGACACATATGGTACATGGTATACATCATGAATAGACCAAAGTTTAATTAAGTAAGCCAATGATCCCACTAAGAAAAACTGGAAAAAAACTGGAGAAAATATCTTTTTTTGGTTGTTTTTGTTTTTGTTTTTGTTTTTTTTTGAGTTGGAGTCTCACTCTGTCGCCCAGACTGGAGTGCAGTGTCCGTTCCCGGCCACGGCAGCCTCGACCTGCTGGGCTCCGGCGATCCTTCCGCCCCAGCCTTCCGAGTAGCCGGAATTACAGGCGCACGCCACCATGCTCGGCTGATTTTTTGATTTATTGTAGAGATGAGGTCTCGCCAAGTTGCCCAGGTGGGTCTTGAACACGCGGGCTCAGGCAATCCTACTTACCTCAGCCTCCCAAGGCTTGGGATTACAGGCTGAGCCACCAGCCGGGCGTGGTAGTGTGCACCTGTAGTTCCAGCTATTTGGAAGGCTGAGGCAGAAGGATCGCTGGAGCCCAGCAGGTCGAGGCTGCCGTGGCCGGGAACGGCCACTGCACTCCAGTCTGGGCGACAGAGTGAGACTCAAACTCAACAACAACAACAAAAATATGTTTATTATAATAGAGGAGATAAGAAAATATGGAGAAATTACTGGACCAAGAACCAAGGGAGAAAGAAGGTCAAAAATCCCAAGGGCATTTGCTGATTATAGAAAGTGCTGCTGAGTAGCAAAAAGATTGAGCATTGTTCCAAACAGATTTGCTGTGCTAGTAGAACAAAGATTGGAGTTCAGAATTATGGTTATGCACTGAAGGGTGGGAGGGGAAAGTTGATGGATCTCCCTCGCCCTGGACTGGATCCCCCAGGTGCTTCACCCTTAGTGCACAGATAAACTACAAGTACACAGGTCCTTGTAAGAATGCAGTTTTCTTTAACTTATGTCAATTCTAGGAACTTTCAGGTTTATCCATAATTGCTAAGTGCCCTCAAGACTCCTATAGGTGCAAACACAAATTCTTTGAATAAAGATCACATCTACAAACACTTTTGAAAATATAGTATCTACTATATAATAAAAAATAATCAAACACTCAAGGGAACAAACTGCCTGAATGAAAACTAGTAGAAACAGGCAATAGAAATAGATCAACAGGGACTACAGCTGTTGGGGTAATCAGGAACAGAGAAACAAAGAGAGAAGATAGAGAATAGAAGGCAAGAAACAGAGAGAAGACAGTGATATGGCCTGTGATAGTAATTAAGTATGTAATTGTTTCAATTGTTCCAAGTAGGACACATGAAAAAAGGCTTCGGTTAAACATATAATAGTATAAGTGCTGAAACTATAAGCAGAAAATCTTAAAAGAAGCCAGAAATGTGAGAAAGAGTAGAAAGGATATTACCCTCAAAGGAGTAACAGCTGACCTTTCAATAAAAACAATCGTATCCAGATGATAATTAAATTATATTTTGAAATGAAATGACTGAAAAGAAAATAACTTCCAATGTAGAAATCTAGATCCAGTGAAGATATTGTTCAAAATTAAAGTAAATTAACCATGTGTGAAGAAAAACAAAAAAAGTTTCTCTGGCAAATCTATACTAACTGGAAATAGACTTAATGGTAAAATGTTACAAACTTCTCCTTAGAAGGTTAGAAATAAAATTAGGATCCCAATATGACCACCTCTAGTCAAAGGTTAGAACTGAAGAAATTACACTGATATTATTTTTTAATTATATGATTATCTACAAAGAAAATCCAAAAGATTCTATTAGAAATTATTAGAATTAATAAATAAGAGTACTAAGATTCTGGATACAAAGGCAACGGAGCATTAGCTGCATTTCTATTTACCAGTAATAAGCCTTAGAAAATGAACTTTTTTGGGTGGAGGGAGGCAGGAGTGGTAGCTCATGCTTGTAATCCTAGCACTTTAGGAGACTGAGATGGGAAGATTGTTTGAGCCCAGCCTGGGCAACATAGCAAAATCTCATCTCTACAAAAAGTTAAAAATTTATCCAGTCTTGTTGGTGCATGCCTGTAGTCCCAACTACTAGAGCAGCTGAGGTGGGAGGATTGCCTGAACCCAGGAGTTAGAGGCTGAGGTGAGCCATGATTGTACCACTGCACTCCAGCCAGGGCAACAGAGTGAGACCTCAACTCAAAACAAAAATGAACTTAAAAAAAAGTTTTTAATAATATCAAAAATACCAAATTCCTAGGAATGAATAACAAAGAAGACAAAAGACCTCTATGTAGAAAACTCTAAAATAATAATGGAGCACTTAGAGATCCTTTAATTTTAGAGAAGATTTAAATAAAAGAAAATAGTATGTTTGTAAATTTAAAAATTAATCATTATTAAGATATCAAATATCCCCCAAATTTATCTATAACTTTAGCGCAATCTCTCAAAGTCTCTCTCTCAGCCGGGCTTGGTGGCTCAGCCTGTAATCCCACGCCTTTGGGAGGCTGAGGTGAGTGGATTGCCTGAGCCCGCAGGCTCAAGACCTGCCTGGGCAACTTGGTGAGACCTCATCTCTACAATAAATCAAAAATCAGCCGGGCATGGTAGCGCGCACCTGTAGTTCCGCTACTTGGAAGGCTGAGGTGGAAGGATCGCCGGAGCCCAGCAGGTCGAGGCTGCGGTGGCTGGGAGCGGCCACTGTACTCCAGTCTGGGCGACAGAATGAGACTTCAACTCAAAAAAAAAAAAAAAATCTCTCTCTCTCTCTCTCTCTCTCTCTCTCTGTCAGTGTGTGTGTGTGTATGTGTATGCGTAAACTGAGAACAATCCAACAATCTTACGAAGAATGCAGAGAGAAGATGTTGCTTAACAAATATTAAAAATTATAAAGCTACAATAAGATAACATGGTATGGAAATAAGAATAGACAAACCAATGAGATAGAATAAAAAGCACAGAAACGGATATACATATATTAGGATATTTGATTTACAATAAAAGTAAAGGCAGAGCAGTGGAAGAAAGAACTCTTTACAATATATAATGATGAGACAGTGGTTATCCACATAGGGAAAAAAAGAAAACTTAACATCTACCTCACACTGTTAATAAAAACAAAATTTTTTAAAGTGAATTTCAGGTGATGACAGTTCCGTGTGTGAAAGGCAGAACAACAGGCTTTAAGAAATACTCTTCTTAAACAGAACATGAAAGTACTAACTATAAATAGAAAGACTGATAATTTGGGCAACATCAAGAGACTCTATTAAAAGAGTAAAATGGTAAGCTACAGGGTAGAAGAAAATAGTTTCAATACATATATAACCTATTATTTTGTTTTCTAGAAAATGTGAAGAATTCTACGCATCAATAAGAAGACAACAAACCAATTTTAAAAGTGAGCAAAAGACTTGATCAGGCACCATATAAAAGAGGGTGTCCAAATGGTCAATAGCATAAGAAAATGCCTTTAACATCATTAGTCACCAAAAAATACAAATTAAAATCCCAGAGAGAGTATACTAAACACCCAACTGAATGGCTGAAACTTAAAGAGCTGAAATAGTAAGTGTTGGTGAGGATGTGGAGCAATAAAAAGACTTATACTGCCAGTGGGAATGTAATTTTGTACAACCACTTTGTAAAACAGTTAAGAATTTGTACTAAAGTTCAAAATACATTTATTCTATGCCTCAACAATTCCACTCCTGGGTGTATACCCACAGAAATGAGAACACCTATGCAATCAAGAATTAAGTATAAGAATATTTATGGCAGCATTCTTTGTAGTAGCCAAAAGGCTGAAAAAATATATAAATGTCCATGAACCTGAGACTGAATAAATGGTTTTACATGCATACAAACAAATATTTATAGCAATGAAAATTAACAAACTGCAATGACATGTACCAACATAGATGAATCTCACAAGTGTATTGAAGAAAAGAAGCCAGGCCAAAATCTCCACAAACTATATAATTCTATTTACATAACAATTTTAAAGCAGGTAAAGGCAAATTATTGTTGAGAAAATCATAAAGAGAAACTTGGAAAAAATTACCATGAAATTCAGGATAACATACTTCTCAATGAAAGGAGGAATGGTGATCAGGAGGCATATCCAGGTGCTTCTCTGTCTTGACATTCTTCTTTCTTTGCTTGGATGATGATTAAATAGCATTTTAGGATAAATCATTGATCCAAAAAGTTTTAGTTTTTGCCCTTTTCTCTATGTGTATATGTCACCATAAAGAAAGGTTTTTAAAAATATGAAGGGATGGTTTATCAAAATATAAACTTCACAGTGGTAATTATCTATTAAAAGGAAAGTAAATAAATAATAAAAGCAAGAGTGTGCAAAAGGGGTTTAAGTGTAACATTTATCTCTGAAAATGGATCTGAAGAAATGATATCAAATATGAACAGGTTAAGTCTCTCAAGTCTAGTGAACATTATATTATTATTCTCACACATTTCTGTAAGTTTGAAATATCAGAAAATAATCATTTTTAAAGGAATCTTACTAGTCATTAATATTTTCTAACTCCCAGGGGACCCACCTAATGCATAAGGAGTTTGGCTCCTACCAAATAGTAGCCAGCCAAGCTGGCCTTAGAACTTTCTGTTTCCTCCTCAGGTTCCTCCTCCTAAGCGTTTTGCAGGGCTTGTTGCTTTTTGTCGATCAGGTTTCAGTTTATAAGTTCCTTCTATAGAGAAGAGAGATTTTCTGAGGGGTATCCACCATTCTCTACCCGAATACTTCATCTCTATTGTATCTCCTTTTTACTTTCTTCATTAGTCACTATTTGAAATTACATTTTCATTTCTTTTTACCTTTTTATTGTCTCATTCCCTTTACTAACATGCAAAGTCTAAGAAAGCAGAATATCTATCTATATCTATATCATGCACCACCATTCCCTCAGAGTGTAAAATGATGCCTGGTAAATAGTAGACATTTAATAAATAACTATTTGTTTGACAAATGGCTTGCTTGAGGCAATCAGAATTTTGCTATGCATTTCATTTTCTTGGCATTATAGATATTTAATATATTATTACAGCTATACATATATAATTGAGGAATAAAAGATGAACTTAGGAAATCTGTCAGGATAAATGAGATTTATTGGCACAATTCAGACTATAAGCTATCAGTTGCTATAATAAGATCACTACAAGCTAAAATGATGATCCACATTTCAAATAAATTTTAAAAGAAACATTTAAATGATTTAGACCCAGAAGGAAAAGAAGTCAGAAATAATTCCAAATAATTAATATATTCTTTGTACCGCACAAGGTAACGCTATCTCTCAAAACCAGACTCTAAAACATTATAGAGGAAAACAGAATCTGAAGTGGTCAAAGAAAAAGTATATTTCCCATCTGAATCTAGTACTCAACAAGGTACAAAAAAATAGTTAAATTATCAATATTGGTAGAAATTTTGAAAGAAAAGCATTTTAAAGAAATATCCAAACTAAATTTATGTTGCAAAAATCTGTTTGGTAATACTTGTAAATTCTGCAATTGAAATTGTGATGTTTAGAATAATTAAATAAAACTGACTTTAATTTCTCACAAAATTGTAAGAAAATTCTTATGTGTAAGAATTAGCAAGTTTTTAGAAAGGAAGGAAATTTCATTTCACATCTGGTAAATTACAAAAACTATATTTCATTCCCAAAAGAACACAGAACATCTTTTTTTCTTTTTTAGATAAAGATATCCAGCATTTTATAGCATTGTATTGAGCAATAATAGTGATAATTTTATGTTAATGGACTGTTAAATTTAAAATAGCAATCAGCAAAAAGCTAGCAAATACTTATCTTGCTTAAATCACACAATAATCTGTAAATATCATGAAGCAGCCACTACATAAAAATACTATCAAATTACAAAAAAAGTATATAATATTTTAGAATGTTGACATAAAATACGAAAAGCAAAATACACAACCAAAATGGTTAAAGGGAGAGGAAAAATATAAGAAGAAAGATATATAATTCAGATTTTTTTAAAAACATAAGGAATGCTTGAGATAATCAACACTTCATAAAATGACTCTTTTAAGAATAATTCTCTTAAATACTTTTATGGCAATTTTAAAAGAATCTCTTTCTAGAGACACAGATATATGCTTTTATTTTCTTTTTATTCTTAAATTATTTGATACTTGTTTGTTTGGGTTTTAAAAATTATTATTCCCTTTCATTTTTTCTTCCCAATCTATTGTTAGACTTTTTTTTTTAGTTACTTCTTTTCACAGTGTGAAAGAAGGAACTCTACTGGTATTATTTAAAGATTATTTCATGTTCAAAGAAACTAGTGCTTTTATGAGAAGCATGCTTTATTTTAAACTAATAACTGTGATATCAGTTAATTTAATGTGATAATAACCAGAGTGCCCCACTTGTTTTCATTCAAATTAGAAGTTTGCTACAAAAATGATGAGCTGATCACTAATTGGATTTTGTTAGGAATCAGGGCTCATTTTATAATATGTATTGACTATATATAATGGGTCTGAATTTGTGTTATGCAATGAATAATAACTAAAAAAGGAGACACCATCCTTCCTTTCGAGGGAATCAAAATCCATTGGAAGAGTTTGACGTGTAGGTAGATAATTATTATACTATGCAGAAAGAAAAAGAACATTGGAAATAGGTAAGCAGCAATCAAATTAATGGGTTTAAAATAAAAATTCTTAGGCTATCCTACTCATAAGCATTTCAACAGCTTGCTTCACATATTTAAAACAAAGCAAAATGAGACAAAAACCTCCTTGGGTTCCACATAACCTTCCAACAACTATACACAGTCATATATCTTCCCATTCTTACTTATCCAAACTTCCTGAATGTCGCCTAGACTAGTTACCACTTTCTCACCTCCCATTTAGTCCTGAACCCAAGTGACCTACATGTGATAAATCCACTCATCTTGCTACCCCTAGCCACTCTTGACACTCCTGGACATGCTTGTGGACTTAAAGCCCTATTTCCTCTGTTATCCTGGCTTTACTGGATAGTATATTGCTTCTAATTCCCCTGTTTTCTTATTCTGTTTCTTCTGTGGGTGCCTACTTCTCTACCAACTATTAAATGTGGGTGCTGCTTAGGACTGTGCCCATGACCCTCTTTCTTCTAGGGTGATCTCGGCCATAGCACCAACTGCATCAATATTTTAACCACTTTCAAATTTGGATCAGTAACCCAGACCTCAGTTCTGATAAATAGATATATTTATTCAACTGATTTCTAAATACTTCTATGCCAAAATTCCTTCAATAGAATATATGCATAACTACATCATTTAATCCTTTCCCCCAAGATCATTGGTTCCCCTTCCCTATTCTCTCTTTATAAAATTGCACAGTCACTACCTAGTTGCTATAACAGAAACCTGAGACCTACCCTTCACAGCTCCCCCAAGCCTTTGCACCACTCATATCAAGTCCATCACCAAATTATCTATAAAAGTAATTCATTGCTCTCCAACTCCATTCCCACCACCTTAGTTCAAGCATCCATATTTTTTTCTGAACTTCATCAATAACTCTCACCTAGTCTCCATACTTTTAGCTCTTCAATAAATTTCTCTCACTGCATGAATTGTGATAATTCTTTAAGCAATTCTACCTACACCATTTTTATGCTTAAAGACTTTCAGTGACTGAAAAAGAAACAAAGAGGAGCTGGGTTTAGTGGTGTTTCCAAAGTATAACATATATTATTTGATATATGGAGTGGGAAAGAAGAGGATTCTAAGATGTTTTCCAAATTAGCTTGAGATATTGGGACAATGATATTTTAAAACTTCACAGTTTCTGGTCAGAGAAGAGAAGAAAAACTCAGTATCAGACCTGCTGAGCTTAGAGTAGATATAAAATCAATAGCTGTGGGAAAGACAGAAGCTAAAGATTCAGTTGCTAAAGTTATAGACATGGATCAAATTCCCAGGAAAAATCTGCAGAGCAAAATTAAGGACCAAAAATGGAACCCTGAAGAATACTAACATCCAAGGGAAAAGAGTAACAGAAGATGAGAAGTAAAGAAAACTGAAAAGCAAGAGGGGAAAAAAAAAACTAGGAAGGTTATTTGAACCCAAGAATTAGGTAAAAATGTATATTGCCTATTATTATACACTGAGTTCAATATGGCTTTTTGGAGAAAAATGAACAGTGGAAGAAAAAAATACATAGTACAATTGATCCTTGGACAACACAGGTCTGAACTGTATGAATCTACTTAAATGTAGATTTTCTTCTGTCTCTATCACCCTTGAGACAGCAGACCAACCCCTCCTATTCCTCCTCATCCATCAACACAGTGTGAAGATGATAAGGATGAAGACATTTATGATGAATCATAGGTATATGTTCTCTTCCTTTTGATGTTTAACAATCATTTGGTCTACTTTATTTTGAGGATACAGTATATAATGCATATAACATATTAAATGTGTGTTAATTAACTATTTATGCAATTGGTAAGACTTCCAGTCACCAGTAGGCTATTAACAGTTAAGTTTTGGGGGCATCAAAAGTTATGGATTTTCAACCGTGCAGGGGGCCAGAGGCCCAAGCCTCACATTGTTCAAGGGCTGACTATAATTTGGTGATTGTTTTTATGAATTGAACCTGGTATTTTTAGACAGGGTTGAGTGAATCTTGCTTCTTATCTTATTTTACATTGTCATTGATCCATTTAAGGTTCTCTCTTATTTTATTCATTTTTTTCTTAGCTCTCGTACCCACCATTTTAATAGTTGACCATTCTATTGTGTTTAAAGAATCCTTTTTTGTATGTATTCTTGTAAAATGTGCTCTGATTAGTGAGTAGATATTATTAATTAAATAAGTGGTATTGCGTGATATATTTCATTACGATCCTTTCTTTTTCATAGCCATATATATTTTAGTAACCATTCATTGTTATGTGTATTTCTAATTCATTGCTTCTAATTGCTACATGGTAATTTATCATGATGTACAATCATACACTTTACTTATTGTCTTAGTCCAGGCTGCTATAACAAAGTATCATAGACTGAATGCCTTAAACCACAAACATTTATTTCTCACAGTTCTAGAAGATGGAAGTCTGAGATCATAGTGTCAGCATGGTCAGGTTCTGCAGAAGGTTCTCTTCCAATTTCCAGACTGACAACTTCTACCTGTGCTCTCACATGGTGAAAGAAGTGCAAGAGAGTTCTCTGGGTACCTTTTATAAGGGCACTAATCCCATGGATAAGGGCTCCTCTTTCATGGCCTAATTATCTCCCAAAAGCTCCATCTCCTAATTCTCATCACATTGGCAGTTAGGATTTTAATATATAAATTTTGGGGAGACATAAACATTCAGTCCATAGCACCTATCAACTATCTCTATGATAAACACTCAGGTTGCTTCCAACTCTGACCAATAACAATAGGGCAATAACATTTCCATTCACGTATGTCCTTTTATTGTCCCATGTAAGAATGTCTCTGGGTTGTAAATTCAGCAGCATGATTGATAGACCAAAGTGTATGCATATACTTAATTCAAGGATGCTGTTCAACCTCATAAAATGTCCTTCACTAAAAAAGTAAAATTTTCCATAAAATCACATTGTTCTAAAGAGGGAAGGACTTCAGTCTAAAAATATTCATTAAATAGCCGGGCTTGGTGGCTCAGTCTGTAATCCCGCACCTTTGGGTGGCTGAGGTGAGTGGATTGCCTGAGCCAGCGGATTCGAGACCCGCCTGGGCAGCGAGACCTCATCTGTACAATAAATCAAAAAATCAGCCAGGCATGGTAGTGCATGCCTGTAATTCCGGCTACTCGGAAGACTGAGGCGGAAGGATCGCCGGAGCCCAGCAGGTCGAGGCTGTGGTGGCCGGGAGCGGCCACTGCACTCCAGTCTGGGCGACAGAGTGAGACTCCAACTCAAAAAATAAAAAAAATAAAAATAAAATAAAATAAAATAAATAAATAAAAATATTCATTAAATAATGCTATTAAAGCAGTATTTTATATCTATAAATATGTGGTATATAACAATTGGTTGGCTTCCCAGCATGCAACTGGAATTCACATAGCTTAAGAGAACATAACTGTACCTTTAGCTTAACCTTGATTGAGTCGATCTCCATCATTATTGTAATTGATTCAAGCCTGGAAACACCACTCAACTGGGTACAAAAATACATTTGCTGAGGATATCTCAAAAAGAAGTTTCTTCACTATTCTACAATAATTCCCAGAAGAGGATCTTTCTTCTGGTGGGAAGTGACCACAGAGTCTGATAACACTTTGAACTTCCTAACAACTATTTTACTTCCATAATGGAAGTCAGTCTGAGTATTAAAATAGCACAAAGCTGGAAAAAGCCATGAGCACTACAGATAAACTGATATTGAGTCCCAAGTTTTGAACTTTCAGTTAAGTTAATATACCTTTTTTCTTGGTGAAATAAGCAGCTCAGAGTTCCGACATTCTAGCTATATGGCATTAGGCAAGTTATGTAACTTCTCTAAGCTTCCCTTTCCTCATCTCTAAAATGGGATTTCTATAGTATTTAATTCATACAGTTGTGTGATGACTAAATGAGGCATGTAAGACATTTAATACAAATTGATCAATTTTAAGTGTGAGGTAGTTGTAAGATACTCTCTATTGTTATTATTATTTGTATGAGGGACCTTATTACTATTAGACCACAGCAAATCCAGGTTTCACTCTCAAATCAGAAAGGGAAGTTTCCCAACTGTTCAGAACAAAACCTGCATGCAGCATACTTTAAGAGGTTCATTATAGGTCAAGGCAGTTTTTCTGTTGCAGAGATTTTTTTTTTTTTTTTTTAGGGCAACCAAAGACTGATTCACAATAACCAAAAATCACAAAAGACTAATAAACTTGAGTGAAAAGTTGTTTGGTTATGTGCTAATGGTAACAGACAAGTGGGTCAAATCATCCTTTCATCTTCTCAAAATCTTTTATCTTCTATAGGAAAATATATGTGGAATGACAATTACTTTAAGTGAGTTACTTGGTGAGTTCTGAATCAGAGAAAATGAAGTTCTATGAGAATTTTCTGGTAGATGGAGCTATTAAGCTCTGATGACCTGATATGTCCATCTCCGCCATGGGATAAAACTGACAAGGAAGCCACTGGACTTACTGTGTTGTCTGCTTAGGATCTTCTCCCTGCAAGTGACAGGGACAAATTCTTATACTTCAAGATTCCAATTTTGCTATGTTCCATGTAGAACAGTGGTTTATATTTAACATAGACTTTATACTATAGCAAGAGTGATTTTTGATACTACACACTTCATTGTGTTCAGTCATAAGAATGAATCCTGGACAGTATCAGATTGTTCTAGTCTCCTAAGCAATACACTTAAATTGCATTTTTTTTGTACAGAAATCATATCCTTAACTGTTATTTGTCTACTTTTATTATCAGATGTTTATCTCCAAGTTTAGGGGGCCCTTATTATGGCCCCACATGCTATCTGTGATGTTCTTTGTTCAAGGTCACATTCTGTTTTAGTACCCATGATCCTTGCAGATCCTGAGGAAAAAACATCAGCTTTCAAAATCACCCCCCCAACACACACATACACACACACACAATGTCATCAATTGAGTAGAAGTCAGGATGCCGTAAAAGTTAGCCAGTGTCCTAGTCAGAGCTAATGTCTCAGTCAAAGCCAATGCCATGGTCAAACCCACAGTTCTGTAAGGCTCTAATTTTTTCTAAAACCTTTTTCAAATTTTGCCCACCTACAACCCCATGGCATTTTCATGACAAAAGGACCCAAGGAAAAGTTTTCTGATTTTATTTTATTCTGTACCATTTTTTCCTCCATTTTCTAAATTATAAGCTCCAATGCATTGATTCTAAGTTACCATTTTGCTACCACGATGAAAGCCAGCTTCAGGATAAAAATAACACAAAGTTGGAAAAATCCATAAGCATTACAGAAAAATTGATACTGTGTCTGAGGTTTTGGACTTTATAGATCAGTGAAGATAGAACCCTATGAGTTGTATTTTTTTAAAAGAATTTTAGTGCTAATTTTTTAAAAAGAAAATTAGTCCAAAGTACTGTTTCTCAAAATTCAGTTCCTAGAACACTACTTAGAGTTTACATCATACTTGTTAACATTACAGTTACTTGTTTATTTGGCAAACAGATAATTCCTCTTTTGTGCAATGAACCAGGCTAAGCAATGAGGACACAGCTGTGAAGATGGAGGTTGGGAAGGTTGGCCTAGATCACCGTCTACTGTTAATGAGTCAGCTATCTGTAAACTAGGTATTTTTGCCCAGATGTAAGTAAGTCAGGATTTCCATGTTTGGAAACCATTGTTGCAAAGTAATTAGTTTAGAAACAACAAGAGTAAAGAAAGCAGAAAGGAGCAATTAGAGAAATTCTAGTCATCCAAAGCTATTGTGCCTTGGGGAGATAAAGAAAGATACCTTGCAGAGAAAGGATAATGGAACAGGGTCAAAATAACTGCCCTTTACATCTGAATTCCAATTTTATTAAAATATTAGTTATCTTATTATTATTATTATTATTAAGCCTATATTGCATGAGGTCTCCGTAACCTTAACTTATTAACATTCTTCAGCATAAAACAAAGTGTTACATCTAAAATTGGGAGCCCCCAAAACAAGCATGCAATTGTTTCCTACCAACTTTAGCAAATGAGGTATATTCTAGTAGATTTCCAAAAGAGGTTATTTTCATGACTCAAAATTAAAGACAACTGTTAACTTTGCATGTATGAATTTCCCCATGCAGGCAGAGTATTTTATCGCAGAAGATAAATATATGAGAAGTAAAATGGTGAAAGAAAAACTGCCCAGAAATATTTGGAGGAAAAAAAATAAGTTAAAAACAGAGATTTTTTTTCTTTATGAGGAAATATCAAGGAATAAAACAAGAAAGAAAAAAAAGGAAGAAAAAGGGAAAATAAAACACAACCACACACCCTGAGGAACAAAAGACAGAAAATCTATGTGGCCATAAATAACTGCCTTGTCAGAGAATCTATACCTATCCAAGGAGGCCAATTTGGGAAATGAGAGCAAAGAGAGGGAGGACTCAATCACACCAGTTATTGAAAAGAAAAAGCAACAAATAAAAGAGACAGAAGGTATGCAACTGACTCTTCTGTGAAAACGATTACAAATTGAATCTACTGGTTTTCATATTTTTAAGGGGTTTTGTTTTTCCAGGGTTTGAGATGAAATGAAAGAAAAAGTGCCCTTTCTCTTTCCCCCTAAGAGCTCCAAGACCCCTACAGAGTGACCAGAAATCACTCCAAACTCTCTCTCAGCGTTCAGTCAACTACCTTCATTTTCCATCCAATTCCATATTTTTCCTTTCCTGACCTATTCTGTTCCATTCTCTCCTATTGCAAGTGGTACCGTTCCAACTAGAAAGAAAAGATAGAAGGAAAAAAATACTGGGATGACAAACAGAGAGGATCATGTCAACCTCATGTGTACCCATGCATCCTTTAACTCTGTCACAGAAGTAATCACACTTTGTTTATTTGTTCCTGTGATAGTTTATTTTTTTGAATGGGCTAAGAGATACTCAGGTACTCAGATTTCTGAGCGTGTCTATGAGAATGTTTCCAGAGAGATTAATACTTGAATCTATGGACTGAGTAAAAAAGATCCACCTTCATCAAAGTAGGGAGGTACCTTCCAATTCATTGATGGTAGGTATAGAACAGAATTTCAAGGGAAAGCCAATTCTAGCTCTCTCTTTTGGAGTTGGCGCTGTCACCCTTTGGCCTTCAGTTTCCAACTGAGAGTTACAGCATCAGCTCCTTTGGGTCTCAGGACTTTAAACTTGGACTGAATTATACCAATGGCTATCCTGGTTCTCCAGCTTGCAGACACATATCATGGAACTTCTTGGCATCTATAATCACACGAGACAAATCCCATAATAAATAAATAAATAAATGTGTGTATGTGTGTGTGTGTGCATGCACACACACCCTGTTGGGTCTGTTTTACTGGAGAACCTTGACTAATACAGACCATATCGCCTCTAAAAGCAGATATTCTGTGAATTTTTCCATTTTATCCTAAGTCTTGAATAGGGAAATATCAAATATTTTATACTAAGAATTTATTAAAAGATACTTTTAAAATCCAGCCTAAGAGCCAAGAACCTCAAAAGGTTTACGCTATTTTGCAATGTGGCAGAGCTCAGACCCCGGGAGAAGAGTATCAAGTAAAGGAAACCCTTTTCCTTCCATCTAGCACTCTAGTACTTCAGAGTTTAAGTCCACTAACAAGTGTTATCAAGGACCTACCATGATACATTAAAAACATGGGTGGCATAAAGTATAAGCCACACAGGATCTAGCCCATGAAAATTTTACAATAGAGGAAAAAGATGTAAACATGAAATAATTAATAAGATAGCCTCATATATTCAGTAATATTGACTTGATTTAAGGACTAAATAAAATTATGTAGAACAAATAATTAGTGAATATGAATGTATATGATAAATCAAGTACAATATATGTAGAAAATAAGTGCATAGTAAGTTAGAAAGGAAGATAGAAGTTATTAGATATGACAAATTCAAGATATAATTATAGTGTTGAGAAACGTTTAAGATAAGGATTCCGAATGTAATTATTAATCAGAAGGTTAAATAAAGAGCTAAAAGCAATTTCTAAACAGGTAAATTATATTCATATTTCTTACAGAATAATAACCTTCTTACGGATTTTTATAAATTATAAATCAGAATATATAAAAATCTTCTAAATCAGTAAAAGATAACGTATTAATCATTGATTTTCTTCTCTTTAAAATCTAACAAATTTTCCTTTTTCTTAAAATACTCTATTTTTGTTCAAAAATGTATTATCTAAAGTAAAATATTTATTCATTCTTGATCAAAGTGTAATTTATATTAAAATATATTTTCCCTCTGCTATTTTATGAAATTCAGATTCACAAAAGAAATTGAAGAGCTGGTAGATAATGAAAAACATTGCAATTATCCGTAATCCTATCACTCAGAGACAGTCACTGTAAACAATTTGGAATATATCCTCTAGTCAATTTAATAAAAAAGGAGTCATATATGCTGCTTTTTGCCTATTTTCTTTATTTAATAATTTATCTTGAATCAAAATATACTCTTAAGACAAGAAAAATTTTAAAATTTTATTTTAAAACATATATATAAATTTTGCTTTCACCGGTACAGCCTCTGTGGAAAACAGTGTGGCAACTCCTAAAAGATCTAAAAATTGATTTTCCACATGGCCCCACAATCCCCCTACTGAGCATATACCCGGAAGAACTCAAATTACTCTATAAAAAAGATACTTGGCTGGGCTCGGTGGCTCAGCCTGTAATCCCGCGCCTTTGGGAGGCTGAGGTGAGTGGATTGCCTGAGCCCATGGGTTGGAGACCCGGCTGGGCAGTGAGACCTCATCTCTACCATAAATCAAAAAATCAGCCGGGTGTGGTAGTGCATGCCTGTAATTCCAGCTACTTGGACAGCTGAGGCGGAAGGATCGCCGGAGCCCAGCGGGTCGAGGCTGTGGTGGCCGGGAGCGGCCACTGCACTCCAGTCTGGGCGACAGAGTGAGACTCCAACTCAAAAAAAAAAGATACCTGCACACATATGTTTATTGCAGCATTGCTCACAATAGCAAGAACATGGAACCAACCATGCTGTCCATCAAAAGAGGACTGGATTTTTAAAATGTGGTACATATACATGATGGAATATTAAGCAGGCATAAAGAAGAACAAAATCATGAACTTCATAGCAACCTGGGTAGACTTAAAGTCTATGATACTGGGTGATCTTTCAAAGATACAAATAACTGAGTATCATATGTTCTCACACATAAGCGGACTTGAATAACTATCGTAATACTATAAGAAAAGGATTGGCAGTAGTGGGAACCTGCCTGGGGAAGGGGGGAAACACCTTAATAGCAAGGATATCTGCATAATGAACACTTATAAACCTAATCCTGAATTGTACCCCACATCTTTAAAGTAAAAAATTTTTTTGCTTTCAAATTTAATGCATTATTTATCAAATTTCTTAAGTAGTTTTTGTTTTTTTCTTAATTTTCACTCTATAGTGCATGAAATATGTGGAGCCAATAATTTTAACAATTATAAAATCAAAAGCAGTTAGAATTATATCAAAATGAAGCCAAGTGTAGTGCAAAGAAACTGTACCAACCTCAAATACCAACTCAGAAAATGTCTCTAATATGACCAAGGTCATCAAACCTGAGGTCAGATTCTGGCTCTGCCACTGAGCATCTATGCCCTTTTAAGAAAGTTACTCTTCACTCTTCACTTCATGATCTATGGAAGAGACATTAAATAATCTAACTAGAGTGTTAGATATAAAATATTCTAGAAATGGAAATACAGATAAGTGTAAATATGCAGTGTTTGTGCTGACATTCTCAGATTTCAGTGGGTTTGCTTTGAAGACTGTCTCCATTTTATAAGTTGCTAAAAGGATTGAGTTCACAATGAACTTTATGCAGAAAATGGCAAAACAAAATTTTGGTCAGTGTTCTAGAACCTACTCTTTCAGAAAAAAAAGAAAAAGTATCTGGAGAATTTTTTTTGGCTTTTAAAACAATGCCAACCAAATTTGCTCTATTCTCCTATTTCCATATAAATGACTTTCTTTTCTAAATAAATCTGTTTGTAACATTTTAAATAGAAGAAATTTATAAATCTAACAAACACTTGTGATCTCTGCCCTTGTTTATTTTTAATATAAAGTATAGACACAGACTACTCAAAAATGACATATGAATAATCATCAAAAAGTAAATTCCAAAAAAAATTGTAAAAGCTTGCTTTCACAGCCTATGATCAGATTAAACAGAATTTTGCACTTACAGAGCATGTTATAATGTATCAATAGATGCTATAAAAACAAAAATTATTGTATGCATTTAATTATAAATGGGTGATTTCAGATAATTGACTATCAGCATTGCCCAATAGAAGTTTTGGTGATGATAGAATTATCTAATATCTGCAGTGTCGAAATGCCAGTCACTATTGGGCACTTAAAATGTGGTTAATGCAAATGGATGCTTTTTAAAAAGTATTTAATTTAATTAATTTATATTTAAATAACCACTTGTGGCTAGTGGCTATTATACTGGTCAGCAAGATATAGACTATATAAGGAACAGGAAATTTAATTAAGTAGTATATTTCTACAGTAAAATATTTCTGAGACATTTGATGAACATTGATGTATTTTTCCTTCTGTAAGACAATATGAAGTGATTGAATGAACTTCACAATTTAATTGACCTTAAAAATTCCCATAAGAAAAAAGCATTAATATAGTAATTAGGATTAGTGCTGGACAAATTAGATTATAAATCATACTTTTAAAATAGAAATATATAAACCTCTACTTTTGTTCTAAAGCACTTTGTTTAATATGGCAAAAAGCAACTTATAAAATGGAGACAGTCTTCAAAGCAAAGATATCTTAGCAATCTAAAGATATTTTAGTTTCAGAGTATTCAAATGCAACTTACTTTTTTAAAAAGTTAATATCTAAATAGTAGCATAAATATTGATAAATGTTCAGATGATGTACTGATTATGTTAACTTCTCTTATTTATCATAGCATTTATAGTTAAAATAAATAGAATTAAGTGTACAACTTGGGTGACAATAAAAATTAAGAAACAATTAGCATTTTAATTGTTTTTCAAAGTTAAAATTCTGAGCTGGGTGCAGTGGCTCACTCCTGTAATCCCAGTACTTTAGGAGGCTCTGGTAGGAGAATTACTTGAGCTTGAGACCAGCCTAGGTAAAATAGTGAGATCCTGTCATTACACAAAAAAAAAAAAGTAAAAATTAGCTGAGCATGGTGGTGCATGCTTGTAGTCCCAGCTACTTGGGAAGCTGAGGTGAAAGAATCACCTGAGCCCAGAAGGGTGAGGTTGCAGTGAGTGAGCTGTGACTGTGCCACTGCATTTCAGCCTGGTGACAGAGTGAGAGCCTGACTTACGTTTTTTTAAAAAGTTAAAATTTCTACTATTTTAAAGCAATTATAAATAGTACTCTTCATAGATCTTTTAAAATTATGGTTAACTAAAATATGTATTGACTCTCAATAAATGTTAAAATTACATAAAAATATATAAGTGCTAATATGCTTAAGGACATATACAATATACCTCAGCAATACGGAACAAGCTGAAAAACTGTCAAATTCTAGAAAATAAATCATGAAAATCTATGTGTATTTAACAATTAATTGGAGAAAAAATTGACAGTTTTTTGCTTCTCATTCTGTTAGCTTATTCGCATATGACATTCCCAAAAGCAGAAGCCAGCATTCCAAAAGCCCTCTGAAAAGAAATGGGGGGGGGTCCTAGTAAGTGTGGGATGGGAAATGAGGATTAAAGCACACCACAGGAACAGGGAAGGGAGTGGGGTCGTATCTTCTTGGTACTAAGTCCAAATGAAGATCTTTGAAGGTTGTAAGCACTGAAAGATTTAACTATCTTTACCCACCCATTCATGTTGTTCAAAATAAAACCCACGATAAAACACAAACTTTACCACTGTGCTATATAAACTCTGGATGTTAGGCCAGTCATCAAAAAATAGCCAGGTACAGTAGTCTACACCTGTAGTCCCAGTTACTTGGAAGGATGAGACCAACAATTCAAAGCTGTAGTTGGCTATGATGGTACCTGTGAATAGCCACTGCACTCCGCCCTGGATAACACAGAAGACCCCATCTTTAAAATAAAAACAACAGCAACAATGAAAAGAATTTGACATTCTCTGAATGAAGAAATTGGCTCTGGTGGGTCACATTTTATTTACCTATAAATTTAGTTTTTATTAGTACCACAGTAGCACTTACCTATATTTTAAACAGAAACAGAAAATACCATTTTTTGCAGGAGGAAAAGCATAGAAGACAGCAAAGTAGCAGTGACTTGTCACCTCCTCTCTTTCTAAATTTTTATTGTGTGAAGAAAAAAGAGAGCCCTAAGTCTATTTAAAAAGACATCTATGGTTGCTATTACAGAAAAATAAGACAGTGGAGCAATTAAAATCCAATGTAGTAGAAAGAGACTGCTGACCCTACTGAGACATTATTGGCTGAACTTATGTATCTTAAGAAAAAGGACAGAAAGAGAGTGCTTTTGTGTTTAATACCTAAATACTTGTCAAATACAGTAAGAGAAAACAAGAAGAAGTGGAGATAATCATGCTAAAATTCTCAAAGATAAGTAGCTGGAAAAAAATAGTAATTCTTCTTTTTGATCTTTCAACTGCCAACTCATTGCCAGGGGGCTTTAGTGATGCTGACACCCTGAGAGAGAGCCACCCACGAATAATATATAAATTAATAATGATAGAGAGCAGATAGAAAGAAAACATAGGGGAGGAAGCAAGTGTGTACAATCTGCACTGATTACAATACTAACAGAAGACATGTTCCCAAGAGAAAACAAAAGTTAGCCTAATTTGGTTAGTCAGAATTTACACTATGGAACAGATACTGTTATATTAACAACAAAATAAAATTAGCGCACTGAGTGTCATTCCACCTGATACAAGTCTTGAGTCATAGTTAACGCATTTTGTGGGTCTGCTTAAATGAGGGGAAGCCTCATGACTTGACTTCATTATATATTTTCAGCCTGGCAATAGTCTATCTATAGCCAATATGGCCATGTTAATGGCAAAGAAATTAAAAAAAACAAAAAAAATTCTGGAAACAAAAGACATATTTAAGTGATTGACCATGAGTTTGATCAGTTGACTGTGTAGCAAGAGGCATAAAACTCCTTTAGAAATACTATGGGCACCACTTACACTAAAAGGATCTGGCTAATTAATACACAAGGGAATACAGAGATAGTACAACAATCACTAGACATCCTACAATCGGTAGAAGAATGTTCACAGGTACCTAACTTCACATTAGTCATTCAAAAAACGGTCCACTTTAGCCATTAGCAATAAGTTAACTGGAGAAGAATTATGGAGAATTATAAGAGAGTGAAAGGACTCAAAAGATAAAATTGATGGACAGTAAAATGAAGCATTTTTAAAATTTAACAAGAAACCAACTCTAAACTCCAAAATTAAACCTCAAGTAGAAAACAAGTGGAGGGCAAGATTTGGAAATAGAGTTCCCCAAGGCAAAACAAATAAAGCTGAAGATGGCATGAAGTACTTCAATTTAAAAATCCTACAGTCTCCTTAATACACAAAGTTGATAAAGTATTCTGAAATGCATAGCTCAGATAAAGTCCCTTATGACAGATAGGAACTTGAGTTCTGCTCCATTTTATTGCCCATCAATTTTACTTTCTGAGACCTTTCACTCTCATAATCCTCCATAACTCTTTTCTGGTTAGATTATTGCTAAGGCTAAAGTGGACATAGTTATTGAACCTGTATTACTTAATCAAATAAAATAAATACTTAAAGCATATTTTTATCAAAAAAATAACTTTCAAATTTTAAAAAATGATAAATTTCAGTTCTAGCAGTTACAGAAAAATAGGCATTGGATTACCATCACACCTTAAACATTATAAATATGTAAATCAGCCATTTTTAAAAATTGGATAACAGGCAACCAAGATTTGCATTTTTTGAGAGAAAAGGTCATGAGTTCCAACATGCAGCACAGAGAAGTAACCTGAACAAAAAGTAATTGTCTTCCTGGATAGGAGAAATAAATATCAGAGTTATTGTTGCTGAGGCATCAGAAATGTTTTAGGTAGAAAACTGGAGAAGAGTAAACTGCACAGAGAAGGATCTAGACATCTGCAGAGATGCCCCTTTGAATCTTCAGCCCAAAATTAACCTGGATATATGTAGGGAAAGACTTCATGAGGCATGGTGGAAAAAAGCTACTGGAAACTGTGTGCCAAATGGAAGCCCCAGAGATCATACAGTGCTGAAAGACATTGAAGGTTTGATTATCCAGAATGAATGACCACTGATCTCCATAGGCATTCAGCTGAGAACCCGGAAGGGTCACACATTCAAAGTAGTATTACTATGGCTCTAGAGTAATGACTGATCTAGATCTGACCAAACACAAGCCTCAAATGGATAAAAGTTACCAGCCAGTAAATTAGTCAGCTTTCAGAACAAAATTCAACTGCTTAATTAAGACTATGAAATATAGGTTCACTACAATGTAACATTGAAATATTCAGTGTGTAATCAAAATTACTAGATATGGCCAGGATCGGTGGCTCAACCTATAATCCCACACTTTGGTAAGCCAAGGTGAGTGAAATGTCTGAGACCGTGGGTTCAAGACCTGCCTGGGCAACTTGGCAAGACCTCGTCTCTACAATAAATAAAAAAATTAGCCAGGCATGGTAGCGGGCACCTGTAGTTCCAGCTACTTGGAAGGCTGAGGCAGGAGGTTCACATGAGCCCACAGGTTGAGGCTGCGATGGCAGGGAGCAGCCACTGCACTCCAGTCTGGTCGACAGAGACTCCAACTCAAAAAAAAAATTATTAGATATGAAAAGAATCAGAAAGTTGTGATACATAATTAAGAAAAAGGAAAGTTGTGATACATAATCAAGAAAAAGGAGGTATATAGAAACAACAAGGCACTACCAGGGTGGTGGGGGAGGCAAGATGGCTGTGCCCATGGAGGTGGCTGTGTGTACAGACACCCTGCCCTACTGAGGAGCTGCACTTGGGCGCCAACCTGCTCACATATTGTGACAGCCTGACTGGGTCCATGACCTGGTGCTGCTAAACAGCAATACCTGCTGGTGGTACAGCTGGGCAAGACACTACATCTGTACCTGAGAGCTGCAGCAGAAGGACCATCTCCAGCAGAAGATCATGTGTCCCAGCCCATCACCTGTCTGTGTCCCCCAATGACCTCTACATCCTGGTGGCATATGCCTGTGGGAGGTGTCCACCAGGAAACTTCTAGTCATCTTGAGCCACCACTACCAGTACCTGTAGTGCCTGCAGTTCTCGGGAAACAGCAGCCACCTCTTCTCAGGGGCAAGGACTGTCTGGTGCTAGACTGAACCTCCACAGGGCACTGTAAACCAGCCACTCCCGGATCCCAGCCCCCCTGCACATCTGGCCTCACGCTCCCTGACCAGACAGTGAAGCTGTGGGAGGTTTCCACAGCTGCTGCTATTTTTTGTGCTCTTTGACATGGGCATCATAGCTGTGACCATGGACCTGGCCCAGTACCATATGTTCTGTGGCAGCAGTGACAGCTCCATCATCCAGATACAATTGTACTCTTGGCCCCGGGCAGTGGGAGAGGAATTTTCAGCCAGAGCAGGATACCAGGAAGGTCTTCAAAGGGCACAGGAACCAGGTGACCTACCTGTCTGGGTCCACTGATGGCAGCATGCTACTCTTGGGCTCCCAATGAGACTGTACACCTGTGGGATGTTCAGAGCAAGCAGTGTATCCACACAGTGGCCATCAAAGGTCCAGTGACCAATGCAGCCATCGTGGTGGCACCTGTGAACGTACATCATCACATGGCCTGCTAAGTGATAGGGATGCTTAGAGGTAGCTGCTGGGCCTGGAACCTGCCACGTGACCTCCTTGCAGGCCCAGAGACCTCCTGGCCATACCAAACTGGGTCTCTCTAAGGCCAGACATGACAGTTTTGTACTTTGAAACAAACACATTTCAAATGTGAAACAATCACATTTCAATAATCAGCCTGAATGTGAATTGACTAAATACACCAGTGAAAAGACACAGAATGGCAAACTGGATGAGAAACCATGACCCAATTATTTTCTGCATCCAGGAAACTCATCTCACCATAAGGGATGCACACAGACTTAAAGTTAAAGGATTGAAAATGAATTTCAAGGGAAATGATCACAAAAGAAGGCAGGAGTCATGATCTTAATATCAGACCAAAAATAAAACCTTTAAGCTATCAAAAAATTTAAAAGATACGAAAGGACACTAAATAATGATAAAAGGTTCAATCCATCAACACGAAACATGCATCCTAAACATATATGCACCTAACACAGAAGCACCAGCATTTATAAAGCAACTATTAAACAAACTAAAAAAAGATATTGACTCTAGCACTATTAGAGCAGGAGACTTGAATACCCCAATAACAGCACTTGATAGATCATTGAAGCAAAAAAATCAACAAGGTGGTCCAGAACCTAAACTTGATACTCAACCAAATGAACTTAATAGGTACCTACAGAATAGTCCACCACAGAATATACATTCTACTCATCACCATATGGGATGTACTCCAAGATTGATCACATCCTTGGCCATAAATCAAGCATAAACAAATTCCACAAGGTTGAAATATTGCCATGCAACTTCTCAGACCACAGTGGAATAAATATAAATATCAATACCAACAAAATTTCCCCAATGTCCACAAATACATAGATACTACACAACATGATGGTGAACAACTATGGGTGAACACTGAAATCAAAGCAGAAATTAAAATATTCCTGGAAACAAATGAAAATGAAGAAACATCTTACTAAAACCTCTGGAATGCCATGAAAACAGTTATAAGAAGGAAATTTATATCTCTACGAGCACACATAAGAAAATGGAAAGATAA
Source organism: Carlito syrichta (assembly GCF_000164805.1). Lineage (NCBI taxonomy): Eukaryota > Metazoa > Chordata > Mammalia > Primates > Tarsiidae > Carlito > Carlito syrichta. The sequence continues at coordinate 98,047 of NW_007248742.1, forward strand.
TAAGTTGAGAGCTTAACAAATCACCTAAGGGATAGGGAAAGAGAAAACCAACAAAATCCTAACTCTAGCAGAAGAATCCAAATAACCAAAATGAGAGCCCAAATACAGGACATAGAAGACAAAAATATCATAGAAAACATCAACAAAACAAAAAGCTGGTTATTTGAAAGAATTAATAAGATTGATGGACCCCCTAGCCAGAATGATCGAGAGAAACAGAGAAAAGGCTCAAATTAATACAATCAGAAATACAAAAGATCAAACCACAACTGACCCTAAAAAATACAAAAGATTATTAGAGATTACAATACACACCTTTGTGAAAACAAACTTGATAACCTAAATGAAATGGAGGAATTTTTGACATCACACAACCTCCCCAGGTTGAAACAAGAAGATATTGAGACACTAAATAGACCAATAACAACTCAGGAATTTGACTCTGTCATATGAAAACTACTACAAAAAAAGCCCTGGACCAGATGGCTTTCCAGCAGAATTCACCAAAATGTACGAGGAAGCACTGATATCAAACCTACTGAAAGTATTCCAGGCAATTGAGAAAGATGGAATTCTCCCCAAATCATTTTACAAAGCTAACATCACACTGATACCCAAACCAGGTAAAGATTCAACAAAAAAGAGAACTACAAGCCAATATTCCTTATGAACATGGATCCAAAAATCCTCAACAAGATTCTAGCAAATTGGATCCAAAAAATACATCTCAAAAATCATCCACCATGACCAAGTAGGCTTCATCCTCAGGACATAGGGCTGCTTCAACATCTGCAGGACCATAAATGTAGTTAAATACATCAACAGATGTAAAAACAAGAACCACATGATTATCTCATTAGATGCAGAAAAAGCTTTTAAAATCCAGCATCCTTTCTTGATAAAAACTCTCAAACACCTAGGTATAGAAGGAGCATACCTCAAAATTGTAACTGCCATCTACGATAAACCCACAGCTACATATTGCTAAATGGACAAAAACTGGAAACATTTCCTCTGAAAACTGGAACAAGACAAGTTTGCCCACTCTCATCCCTCTTGTTCAACATTGTGTTGGAAGTCCTAGTCAGGGCAATTAAACAAGAGAAGGAAATCAGGTGTATCCAAGTAGGAAAAGAGGAAATCAAGTTATCCCTCTTTGCTGATGATATGATCCTATACCTCGAAAATCCAAGAGATTCTGTCAAAAACCTGCTTGCACTGATACAGAACTTTGGCAAAGTCTCAGGGTACAAAATAAATGTACAAAACACAGCAGCAATCTTATACACCAACAACAAGTAGGCAGAGAACCAAATAAAAAGCACAATCCCTAGCCGGGCTTGGTGGCTCAGCCTGTAATCCCACGCCTTGGGAGGCTGAGGTGAGTGAATTGCCTGAGCCCGCGGGTTCAAGATCTGCCTGGGCAACTTGGTGAGACCTCATCTCTACAATAAATCAAAAATTAGCCGGGTGTGGTAGTGCACACCTGTAATTCCAGCTACTTGGAAAGCTGAGGCGGAAGGATC
>NW_007248742.1:99592-109535 GCF_000164805.1 Carlito syrichta
AGCCCAGCAGGTCGAGGCTGCGGTGGCCAGGAGCAGCCACTGCACTCCAGTTTGGGTGACTGAATGAGACTCCAACTCAAAAAAAAAAAAAAAAAGCACAATCCCATTCACAATAGTTACACAAAAAAATGAAATACATCAGCATCATCCAAACTAGAGAAGTGAAAAACCTTTACAATGAGAACTACAAAACACTGCTCAAAGAAATCCAAGAAGACACAAACAAATGGAAAAATATTCCATGTTCATGGATAGGAAGAATCAACATTGTTAAAATGTCCATCCTATCAAGGGCAATCTACAGATTCAATACAATAGCCATTACATTACCAATATAATTCTTCTCAGACCTGGAAATGGCAATACAGAAATTTATATGGAAACATAAGCAACCACGACTAGTCAAAACAATCCTTAGCAAAAGAAACAAAGCAGGAGGTATCACAATTTCCAGACTTCAAACTTTAATATAAGGCTATAACAATCAAAACAGCCTGGTATTGGTACAAGAACAAACATTTAGACCAATGGAACAGGATAGAGAATATGGAAGCAATGCCTCAATTTCTTAACCAACTCATCTTTAACAAAGCCTCCAACAACAACAACTGGGGAGAGGAGAACCTGTTCAGTAAATAGTGCTGGGGAAACTGATCACATGCAGTTGTTGAAACAGGACCCCTACTTATCACCATACACAAAAATTAACTCTAAATGGATCAAAGACCTAAACATAAAACCTCAAATTATAAGAATCTTCAAAAACGCAGGAGACAACCTTATGAAAATTGGAACTGGTAACCAATTCCTGATCAAAACTCTAAATTCTCACACCATAAGAAGTAAGATAGACAAGTGAACCTCATCAAACTGACAAGCTTCCTCAGAGCAAAAGAAACCATCAAGAGAGCAAGGAGACAGCCCAGAATGGGGAAAAATATTTGCCAGCTGTATATCTGACAAAGACCTAATATCTAGGATCTACAAGGAACTCAAACATGCCAAAAGGAAGAAAACAAACAGCCCCATTAAACAGTGGGCAAAAGACATGAATAGACACTTCTCAAAAGAAGATATACAGGTAGCCAACAGACACATGAAAAAGTGATCAGTCTCATGACTCATCAGAGAAATGCAAATCAAAAACACATTGAGATACCACCTAACCCCAGTAAGAATGGTCATCATTAATAAAACAAACAACGACAGATGCTGGCGAGGATGTGGAGAAAAATGAACGCTTCTATACTGCTGGTGGGAATACAAACTAGTGCAACCTCTTTGGAAGACAGTGCGGTGATGTCTGAAAGATCTAGAAATTGGCCAGGCTCGGTGGTTCAGCCTGTAATCCCGAGCTTTGGGAGGCTGAGGTGAATGTATTGCCTGAGCCCGCGGGTTTGAGACCCACCTGGGCAACTTGGAGAGACCTCATCTCTACAATAAATCAAAAATTAGCCAGGTGTGGTAGTACCCGCCTGTAGTTCCAGCTACTTGGAAGGCTGAGGCGGAAGGATAACTGGAGCTTAGCAGGTCGAGGCTGCGGTGACCGGGAGTGGCCGCTGCACTCCAGTCTGGGTGACAGTGAGACTCCAACTCGGAAAAAAAAAAAGATCTAGAAATTGACCTTCCATATGACTCAGCAATTCTCCTATTGGGAATATACCTGGTGGAAATCAAAACATTCTGCAAAATATACCTGCACTCAAATATTTCAGCTCTATTCACAACAGCAAAAACATGGAACCAACCATGCTGCCCATCGAAGTTGGACTGGATTAAAAAAAAAAAAAAGTGGTATATATTCACAATGGAATATTACAAACATATGGACTTTGCAGCAACTTGGGATGGATTTAGAGTCAAGAAGAACAAACATATGGACTTTGCAGCAACGTGGATGGATTTAGAGTCAACCCTACTCAGTGATCTATCACAGAAACAAAGAAGAGAATACCATATGTTCTCACTCATAAGCAGACCTTGAACAATTATCATAATACTATAAGAAAGGGATTGGCAGTAGTGGGAAACTGTTGGGGGGATGGGATTGGCAGTTGAGGGAAACTGCCTGGGGAGGGAGGGGCACACCTTATCAACATGGTATCTGCATAATGAACATTTGTATCCTAACCCTGAATTGTACCACATCTTGAAAGAAAGAAAGCCAAAGATGTATAATTGCTGTTAAAATTAACAAATAAAGTATAAGAAATGTATGCATAAACTTAAAGAAAAATATAAACATGAAAATAAGAAATATAAGTAGAGAAATGAAAATTTATAAAGAATCAAATTATAATCCTATATCCAAAAATTCCTGAAATTTAAAAAAAAAAGAGTAAATCTTCTCAATAACAGAATGGATGCTATAAAATAAAAGACAAAGCAATAGAGGATATCCATTCAGAAGTATAGAAAATAAGAAATATCATTAAGAAGTAAAACAGATCCGTGTAACATCTGGGACAATATTAAAAGACCTAATATACATATAATTGGAGTCCCAGAAATAAAGGACTTAGGAGTGTAGCAGAAAAAATGTGAATAATTAATGATTGGAAAATGTCCAAATCCGATATAAACCATAAAAGCATACATCTGGGAAACTCAATGAACCCCAATAAAGATAAATGGAAAGAAAATAACACCAAGGTCTATTAGAATCAAGTTGCTAAAAACAAATGATGAAGAGAAAATCTTAAAGGTAGTGAGGGGAAGGTGGGGATCAGATCACATAGAGGGGAAAAATAAGAATATCTGTTTACCTCTCATCTGAAACAATATCCAACAAAAGTTAATGGAATGACAAATTTAAGAGCTAAAAAAATAATAAAATGTCAACCTAGATGTCTATATTCATTAAAAAATTTCTAAAAAATGAAGGTAAGATAAAGACTTTTCCGTACAAACAAAACAGAGTGAATTAGTTGCCAGCAGACTTGCACTTGAAGAAATGTTAGAGGAAATTCTTCAGGTCGAAGGAAATATACATCAGAAGAAAAATCAGATCTATATAAAAGAATTAAAAGCACTAGAAATTCTGAGTATGTGGGTAGATATAGAAAACCTTTTTTCATTTTCAAATTTCCTTAAATGAAAATTCACTAATTAATTACTTATAATAAAACTCATAACAGTATTTGGGGAGTTATAACATGTGTAGAAGTAAACTGTATGGCAACAATAATATAATGAATAAAAGAAGGGAAGTGGAAATTGTGGTAGGAATAATAAAACGGACCCCAAAGATTTCCTATCCTAATTCCCAGGACGAAAATTGAAGATTTTTTAAAGTCAAAAGTACATTTTAGGTTTACATTATTTTCAACTTGCAATGGGTTTATCTAGGCACAACCCCATGTAATAACCAAGGAATATATTAAATGAGCATTGCTTTTGTGCCATCCTAAAGTTAAAAAATTGTAAGTCAAGTGATTGTAAATCAGGGATCATCTCTATTAAGTGCAGCATTGCTGGCTGTAAAATGGGTGGGAGGTGACAAGTAATGTGGGAGAGCTCATGACACAATGTAAACCTTGCTGTTAGCCAGTAGGGAAACAGGGACTTGAGGGCTACAGGAACACAGCACTGAATTTTGTCAACAACCTGAATGAACTTGGAAGCAGTTTATCTGCCATAGCTCCTAGGTAAGGTTCAGCCTTGCCAACACGTTGATTTCAGCTATGAGATAACCTGAGCACAGGACCGAGCTGCAACCACTTGGAATTATAACCTACATAACTACATGCTGATAAGAAGTGTGTGTTTTTAAAATGTTAAGTTCATGGTAATTCATTAAGTAGAAATAGAAAACGAACAAGAAGTATACTTTGTAAGGTTCTTTCATTATACGTGAAATAAGATTATTTAAAGTTAACCTAAATAATATTATTTGTGACAAGTTATGTGTGCAAATTGAAAAGCCTGCAGCAATCACACCAAGGAAAGAGCTATATAGCTAGCTATTCAACAGTTGGCATAAAAAAATTAAATATTGTTTAAAAGTCAAAAAATGCTTTGAGTTTTCTCAGAAGGGAGCAAGCACTTTGCATGACCTATTTTAGGACAAGATATAGTACCTGGCATGTAGTAGATAGGCTCTAAACATTCAGAAAATGAATGAATGAGTGCATAGAAGAATGATCAAGTCCATGAGTTAAGCAATATAAATCCATTAGTGGTTCTAGAGCCAAAAAATACCTACATGAAGAAATATTTTAGCCGATAATCAGGGTAATCAGAAGGGAAATCATGTAAACAGAGAAATCAGTAGATTTTATTTTTTATGATTTAAACCAAATCTTGTTCTAAAATGGAGTTAAGACAGCTGAAACAATTAGAAGTCTGCTTTAATAATCCACATGTGTAATGTCTGTGGAAATAAAGACAAAAAATGAAATATATGTAAATATAGAAGGATCCATTATAATTTTTTTAAAGCACATATACACATTCCCTGCTTTTATAGGCAGAACATATGAATTCTAAGCCTAACACTATTCAAATTATTTCTTGGTCATCAAGCTACACGCAGTGAAAAGAATGTCTGTATATCTGCAAAAGTTGCAAATTTAATTATAATATGGAAAGTCAAATAGCAGTCCAGAAATAGAAACTGAGAATTAAAGAAAATGCTTATATCCACAAGATGAGGTAACATTTTTAGCAGAATCAGCTAGAGCTTAATAAACTCCACATTGCTCAGGTTTGAACACATGCAAGACAAACTTCACGCACATCCTAATCTCTATTAAATGGCGGGGTGATGGGTGAGGGTAAAGGAGCATATGTATATCTTAAGTATCTGTTTTGGATAGAAGAAGACATCACTAGTAACCTTATTGAAGTGCAGCAGGCATATTATTTTCCCTTTAGGGGATTATCTGGCACAAGGGACTGTTCAAAAGAACGTAGACTAACATGTTCAGTGTCTTGGCAGCACTCTAGTTTATTCTGGATGCTACTGCCTCAATGTTTTAATTATACTGTGACCCAAATGCCAAACTTGCACTTAATTGTGAAAACTGTTGTGACTGTTCATCTATTCATATATTTCAGATAAGACTCTAAAATGTCTTAAGTTAACATTATTAAAACTTGGAGGCTTCCTTTTCTACCACTTCACATAACCCCACCTTTACACAGACCCATGGGAAAATCGAAGGTATGTATTACTCCTTGGGTTTATGCAAGCTTGATCTCCCTTTGACCCAGTGTTTTTGGGTCCCACTAATTAACATCTGGGTGCTGGGTATTTTACTAAAAACTCAAAGTGACTTGATTAATACAAGCTTTTCAACCAAATACAATAGAAGAGCATCCTCCTTTAATTTAGTCTTTCTAAAGCACCCATTTCTCTGAGAATATCCTACTGGGAAAATGAGCACAATCCTTAACCAGATCCTACATAATTCACACTAATTAAACATGTACTTTATGAGCTTGAACCTATTACATCAAGTTATAAATTATGTAGTTTAAAAGCTGCATTAACTAGAAACAAAGTAACTAGAAACAAAGGAGAGGCTATTTAGCAGTTGTTTAATCCAGCAAACACAAGCTAAAATTTGTGGTCGGTTTAAATATTTAGCTAGTGGCTTGGCTTTTCAAGATGCTATTTACCCAAACTAAAAAGAGAAAAAAGAATTTAGAGACAACACCACCAGTCTTCATCTGGCTTGGAACATAAGAATCAAACAAGAATTAATATATACCGCAATCTAATCTTCAACTGTGTGCCAAGTATTGTGTATTATACCAGGATACAAAGATGAAACAAACAGAATTCCTTCTCTCCATTACTCCTGGTCTAAAGAGGGAGAGAACAATGTGCATTAGTAAGTTCAGGAGACATACTAGGTGCTCTGATGGAGGGCAATGAATAAGGACTATATGAAGAATCTAACACACAAGCTGGGGCCTGAAATATATGCCCTTTGCAGGTAAGGGAAACTCAATGAGCAAAAGCAAAATTGTGGAAACAGGAACAGCAGTCTGGAGAGGCAGAAGAGGATTGGATGAGTAAGTAGAGAAAGACTGTAGAGGGACCGGCCTCTGATGAGGCTGAGACACAAGGGTAGGAATGCAGAGAGACTTGAAATTTGAAACTTTTTCCTGTGGGCAAATTGGAAATATTGAGGAGCTTTAAATAGTTGAGCTGATATAAACAGATTTATGTCTTATTGAGAATACTGCCTCAGCATATGGAAGAAAGAATGGTGAATTAGAGGTTATCACACATGAAGACTTTAATTAAAAAGCCAACTAGGAGACTTACTGTAATCATCCAGGTGAGAGATGATAATGGAGTAAGCACAAGTAATAGGAATGAGAATAAAAGGGGAAAGAAGTTTTGAATTATGTTCAGTAAATAGCATTTTTAAGATTTTTTAGATTGATAATAGTTAAGTTTCTATAAAATCCTCAAGGTGTAATTTCTATTACATCATCATTAAAAATAAACTTTATGGGACTTGCAGCAAGATTGCGACAGGTTAGCTCAGTCTGTGAGACTCTCCACAGAGGAGAACACAAAGAGACTCTGGTTCTCTGCCCAGAGGCTGCAGATCCCATCGTTGGCATCCTGCTCATCACATGAAGCTCAGCCGTAGACTTTGCTGAGGCATCACCACGGTCTGGGCAGCTACTGTGGCTGCTGCTGCCGCTGCTGCTGCCACTGCCACCACTATAGCCACTGCTGGCAGCCATTCCACATCGCACCACCTGTGCCTGAGGTGAGCTGCCACTGCTGCTGCTGCCACCGCTGCTGAGGCAACCATTCCATGTCGCACCGTCAATGCCTGAAGCGAGCCGCAGCCGCCTCCACCAAGGCAGCCATTACACATTGCACGGCCTGGGCCTGAGACGATCCACAACTTCAGACCTTGAAGCCCCTGCAAGCAAGATCTGCTGAGGTCTACTACCACTGTGATGTCCCACCAGGCCGTGAATCTCCTCCCATGTGCCTTGAGGCAACATCTCCCTCCCCTTAGGGGTGGGTGAACAGCTGAGATGAAGACCATCTGGAGTGAGGGATAATACCACCAGCTGGCAATTCAAGGTAACAACACTGAAAGGGGAAAAAATGGAAGCCTGACGGACACAGGCCAGATCAGAGTAGTGAACTGACTGATGATCTGAACTGCCCTTCACAGCAGGCCAGGGGCAACTGATCCTAACTCTGAACAAACTTGCCAGCCTGAAAAGACAGCTAGAAATCAGAGCTGAAAGGACATTCGACTTAAACGAAAAGTCACAGAGTGTGCTTGATTGGTTCTGTTAGTCTACTGACTTGATTCTATTCTTTCTGTTTTGTCCCCTGCCCCATTTTTTTCCTCCTTCCTTCCCTTCTTTTCTTTTCTTCTCTCTGTAAACCATATCTTTGTATAGAGGAATAGCATACCAATAAGGAGGTTGGTAAGCTTGTATATTAGCAACATTGTATGTTTTAGTTTTTTTATATGGGAGTTGGTTAGTCTGTAGCCGTGGTCTATCATTTTTATATGTTTCAATTTTTGTCTCTCTCTCCATTTGTTGGTACACTCGTCTGTTTTCACCCTTACTCCTCTCTCTCCACCCCCCTCTTCTCCCGCACTGTCTGCTCCATTCTCTTCCCTCTGTTAACCGCATTTTATTTCAGGGAGTAAACCTACAACCCCCCTGCATGGACAGATTCCAAGGCAGTGGGAGGTGGGTTTCAGATTATTCATACGCCTGTCGGTGGATACCAGGACCTGCAGATAGATTTTGAATCACAGCTCCCTCCTTAAGTAAATCTCAAAACTGCAAAAAGTACCAGCCCCAACCTACAGTACAACTCCAGAATTGAATGAAGTAAGAGAACATACATAAAGAAGAATAGAAGATTGAACAAACAGAAGTAAAAGCAACCCCTCCAATGCTGAATAACAAAATTACAGAAGATGGTGACGTGGAGGGAAGGAAAAAATTGGGAAGGGGAAAAAAACACACAAATGAAGAAAAACCAAAAGAAGAATATAGGTTTCACACAGACCTCTGGGAGGTCAGACACTGAGAAAACTACTTTGGAACACAAACAATGAAGAGCCTGCAGAATGACTGTCACATGAAACAAACCCAGACATCAAGACATTAATAGAAAGAATTTTTAAAAATCGAGGAGAGACAAGAGGAAAATAGGAAGGAGCTGATGTCAGAAATAATAGCAGTAGAGAATACTGTGATGGAAATAAATAACAAACTAATGAGCAGGGAAAGCAGAATTAGCCAAGCAGAAGAAGGAATCTCAGAGCTCGAAGACCAAAACACAGAACTAACCCAAACTATCAAAAGCATAGAAAAGAAACTCAAAAAGACAGAACAAAACCTTCAAGAGATGAATGATCACTTCAAGAGACCGAACCTAAGAGTAATTGGCCTTCCTGAGGCAGAGAGAGAAACAGAGGCCACACTGGAACAAACATTTCATGAAATCATTCAAGAAAACTTCCTTCATCTCACCAGTGATGAAAAAATTCAAACACAAGAGATTCGGAGAACCCCTGCAAGACAACAAATGAGAAGACCAACTCCCAAACACATAATAATTCACCTAAACAAAGTAGGTATAAAAGAAAAATCCTAAAGGCAGCAAGAGAAAAAGGTCAGACTACCTACCAGGGAAGACCAATTAGAATAGCAGCAGATTTATCTACAGAAACACTCCAGGCTAGGAGAGCTTGGAACCCTATCTTCAAAGTTCTAAAAGATAAATAATTTCAACTGAGAATAACCTACCCAGCCAAGTTAAGCTTCATCAGTGAGGGAGAATTGAAATCTTTCCCAGATATCCAATCCCTAAGAACCTACGCTGCCACCAGATCACCTCTACAGGACACACTTAAGAAAGTACTGAACACAGAAGAAAAGGAAAAAAGAATGACAAAATTCTTCACAAGAGTATAGACAAAAGATTAAAAACACACATAAACCAACTCTAGAACCAAAAGAAAGACAACACAAAAACAGAAAGAACAACAACTCTGTAAGAACATTATGATAGGGATCAACTCTCACATTTCAATAATTAACTTGAATGTGAACAGACTAAATGCACCACTGAAAAGACATAGAATGGCAAAATGGATAAAATATCACCAGGCAACAATTTATTGCCTTCAAGAGACTCACCTCACTAGAAAGGACACTCACAAACTCAAAGTAAGAGGATGGGAAACAAATTTTCAGGCAAATGGGACAAAAAAGAAAGGAGTTGCAATCTTAATCTCAGACAAAACACCCTTTAAGCTATCAAAAATCAAAAAAAGATACAGAAGGCCACTACATAATGATAAAATGTTCAATCCATCAACAAGAAATATTCATCCTAAACATATATGCACCCAACATAGCAGCACCAACTTTCATAAAGCAGCTTCTAGGTAAACTAAAAAAAGATCTTGACTCCAACACCATCCTAGCTGGGGACTTCAATACCCCACTCACAACCCTAGACAGATCAAGACAAAAAAATCAGCAATGAGATCCGAAACCTCAATGTGACTTGACCAAATGGACTTAATTGATACCTACAGAACACTCCATCCAAAGACCACAGAATATACATTCTACTCTTCACCACATGGAATGTAACATTGACCACATACTTGGCCATAAATCAAGTATAAGCAAATTTAAAAGGACCGAAATTTTACCATGTACTTTCTCAGACCACAGTGGAATAAAAATAAACATTGACACCAACAAGGTCCCCCAAAAACCCACAAGGACATGGACACTAAACAGCATGATGCTAAACAACTCCTGAGTCAACAATGAAATCAAAACAGAGATTAAAAGGTACCTGGTAACAAATGAAAATGAACAAACATCTTACCAAAATTCTGGGACACCATGAAAGCTACAGTAAGAGGGGAATTCATATCTCTACAAATGCACATGAAGAAAATGGAAGGATCACAAA
>NW_007248742.1:110321-111163 GCF_000164805.1 Carlito syrichta
CCACATGATTATATCATTAGATGCAGAAAAAGCTTTTGATAAAATCCAGCACCCCTTCTTAATAAAAACTCTCAAACATCTAGGCATATGGGGAACATACATCAAAATAGTAAAAGCCATCTACGAGAAACCCACAGCCAGCATACTCCTAAATGGACAAAAATTGGAACCATTTCCCCTGAAAACTGGAACCAGACAAGGAGGACCACTCTCACTCCTCCTGTTCAATATAGTATTGGAAGTCCTGGCTAGAGCAATCAGACAAGAGAAGGTAATCGGGGTATCCAAAAAGGAAAAGAGGAAGTCAAGTTATCTCTCTTTGCAGATGATGTGATCGTGTACCTTGAAACCCAAGAGAATCTGTCAAAAACCTCCTTACACTGATAAAGGATTTGGCAAAGTCTCAGGATACAAAATAAATGTACCAAAGACAATCACATTTCTTTATACCAATAATAAACAAACAGAAACCCAAATAAAAAGCACAATTCCATTCACAATAGTCACACAAAAGAATGAAATACCTTGGCATCTTCCTAACCAGAGATGTGAAAAACCTTTACAATGAGAACTACAAAACACTGCTCAAAGAAATCAAAGATGACACAAACAAGTGGAAAAATATCCCATGCTCATGGATTGGAAGAATCAACATTGTGAAGATGTCCATCCTACCTAAGGCAATCTATAGATTTAATGCAATACCCATCAAAGTACCAGCAACATTCTTCACAGACCTAGAAAAAACAATACAGGAATTCATATGGAAACACAAATGACCAAGATAGTCAGACAATCCTCAACAAAAAAAAACAAAGCAGTCAGTATCGCATTACCAGACT
>NW_007248742.1:111183-111969 GCF_000164805.1 Carlito syrichta
CTAAACAGCATGATGCTAAACAACTCCTGAGTCAACAATGAAATCAAAACAGAGATTAAAAGGTACCTGGTAACAAATGAAAATGAACAAACATCTTACCAAAATTCTGGGACACCATGAAAGCTACAGTAAGAGGGGAATTCATATCTCTACAAATGCACATGAAGAAAATGGAAGGATCACAAATTAATGATCTAACGAGCCACCTAAAAAAGCTGAAAAAGCAAGACCACCAAAACCCTAATTTCAGCAGAAGAATCCAGGTCACCAAAATAAAAGCCCAAATCCAAAGCATAGAAGACAAAAAGACAATACAAAAAATTAATGAAACAAAAAGCTGGTTCTTCAAAAGGATAAACAGGATCGATGGTCCCTTAGCTAGACTGACCAAGAAAAAGAGAGAAAAGGCCCAAATAAACGCAATCAGAAACACAAAAGATGAAGTCACATCTGACCCTGAAGAAATACAAAAGATCATTAGAGACTACTATGTACACTTGTATGGAAACAAACTTGAAAACCTTAAGGAAATGGAGGACTTTTTGACATCACACAACCTGCCTAGGTTGAAACAAGAAGAAATGGAGACCCTAAATAGACCAATAACAATCAAGGAAATTGACTATGTAATAAGAAAAATACTTACAAAAAAAAAGCCCAGGTCCAGATGGTTTTCCAGCAGAATTCTACAAGACATTTAAGGAGGAGCTGATGCCAATCCTACTGAAGGTATTCCAGGCAATTGAGAAAGATGGAATTCTCCTCAAATCATTTTACAAAGCTATC
>NW_007248742.1:111989-118165 GCF_000164805.1 Carlito syrichta
CTCCTGGCTAGAGCAATCAGACAAGAGAAGGTAATCGGGGTATCCAAAAAGGAAAAGAGGAAGTCAAGTTATCTCTCTTTGCAGATGATGTGATCGTGTACCTTGAAACCCAAGAGAATCTGTCAAAAACCTCCTTACACTGATAAAGGATTTGGCAAAGTCTCAGGATACAAAATAAATGTACCAAAGACAATCACATTTCTTTATACCAATAATAAACAAACAGAAACCCAAATAAAAAGCACAATTCCATTCACAATAGTCACACAAAAGAATGAAATACCTTGGCATCTTCCTAACCAGAGATGTGAAAAACCTTTACAATGAGAACTACAAAACACTGCTCAAAGAAATCAAAGATGACACAAACAAGTGGAAAAATATCCCATGCTCATGGATTGGAAGAATCAACATTGTGAAGATGTCCATCCTACCTAAGGCAATCTATAGATTTAATGCAATACCCATCAAAGTACCAGCAACATTCTTCACAGACCTAGAAAAAACAATACAGGAATTCATATGGAAACACAAATGACCAAGAATAGTCAGAACAATCCTCAACAAAAAAAAACAAAGCAGTCAGTATCGCATTACCAGACTTCAAACTTTACTATAAAGCTACGATAAGCAAAACAGATTGGTATTGGTACAAAAACAGGCATATAGACCAATGGAATAGAATAGAAGCAAAACCTCAATTTCTCAACCAACTCATCTTCAACAAAGCCTCCACCTCCTACCGATGGGGAGAGGAGAACCTATTCAGTAAATGGTGCTGGGAAAACTGGCTGACCACATGCAGAAGACTCAAACAAGACCCCTATCTGTCCCCATACACAAAAATTAACTCTAAATAGATCAGAGACCTAAATGTAAAACCTCAAACCATAAGGACCTTAGAAAATGCAGGACACACCATTATGGAAATTGGAATTGGCAGCCAATTCCTGAACAAAACTCAAAACCCACAGGCCATAAGAGATAAGATAGACAAGTGGGACCTCATTAAACTGACAAGCTTCTGCAAAGCCAAAGAAACCATCAAGAGAGCAGGAAGACTGCCCACAGACTGGGAAAAAGTATTTGCCAACTCCAGATCTGACAAAGGCTTAACATCTTGGATCTACAAGGAACTCAAACATGCTGAAAAGAAAAAAACAAACAACCCCATTATAAAATGGGCAAAAGATATGAACAGATACTTCTCAAAGGAAGACATCCAAGCAGCCAACAGACACATGAAGAAATGTTCAACCTCACTAATCATCAAGGAAATGCAAATCAAAACCACACTAAGATACCACCCAACTCCAGTCAGAATGGCCATTATCAATAACTCAAAAAATAACAGTTGCTGGAGAGGGTGTGGTGAAAAGGGAACACTCCTATATTGTTGGTGGGAGTGCAGACTGGTGCAACCTCTGTGGAAAACAGTGTGGCGCTTCCTAAAAGCACTAAATATCAACGTCCCATATGACCCTGCAATCCCCCTACTGGGAATATACCCTGAAGAACTCAAATCACTCTGTCAAAAAGATACCTGCACACTTATGTTTATCGCAACATTGTTCACAATAGCAAGAACCTGGAATCAACCATACTGTTCATTAAAAGAGGACTGGATTAAAAAAATGTAGTACATATACTCAGTGGAATACTACGCAGTCATAAAAAAGAACAAAATCATGAACTTTGCAGCAACCTGGATGGAACTAGAGTCAATAATACTGAGTGACCTCTCACAGAAACAAAGATCTGAGTATCACGTGTTCTCACTCATATAACGGACTTGGAACATCCATCGTGATACTATAAAAAAAGAACTGACAGTGGTGGGAAACTATGGGGGGGAGGGGAAGGGAAATGGGATTAACAGTAGTCAATATCTGTCTGGGGACGGGGAGACACCCCTTATCAACAAGGGTGCCTGAACGAAGCATTTTTGTATACCTAACGCTTAACTGTATCCCACAATATCAAAATTAAAAAATATTGATATAAAAAAATAAACTTTATGGCCACCCCCTGGGGTCCCCTCCCACTGTGGGAGATTTTCTGTCCTCTCAATAAATTCTCCTTTAAAAAAATAGTAATAAATAAACTTTACTAACACAAATGGGCTTAATATTAAGTCATAATTATATTTATGCTTAATTCTTTAGAACAAAATTAATAAATATTTAAGATAACTTGATAATCTCATAAAAATTTACCTTTCTCTTATAAACTAATTCTAATTATAATCTTAGGTGCAAAAATTAATAAAACTACCCTATCCATCTTTTAATCTGTTGATTAAAGCTCATTTTCTTAGTACACTAGACAGTAAAAAAAATTATGAACTTATATCTACTGTCCTACCTTTAGCAGTTATGCTGGTGGCACACTTGAACTTGCTTTATGTTTACCAAGGCACTTCTCAAGCATTATCAAAATTAATCATCATGACAACCTTCAGAAGTAGACAAAATTACATACTTTAAAAAGTAGACACTCAGAGAAATTACATAATTTACCTAAGTCACACAGCTAATAAATAAAGGCAGTGCCAGGCTCAGTGGCTCAGCTTGTAATCCCATGCCTTGGGAGGCTGAGGTGAGTGGATTGCCTGAGCCCGTGTGTTTGAGACCCACCTGGGCAACTTGGTGAGACCTCATCTCTACAATAAATAAAAAAATTAGTGGGTGTGGTATCACGTGCCTGTAGTTCCAGCTACTTGGAAGTCTGAGGCAGAAGGATCGCTGGAACCCAGCAGGTCGAGGCTGCGGTGGCAGGGAGCGGCCACTGAACTCCAGTCTGGGAGACAGAGTGAGACTCCAACTCAAAAATGAATGAATGAATGAATAAATAAATAAATAAATAAAGGCAGTGCTGGTACTCAAACGTATGTCAGCTTATTGCAGTAAAGGTTGCTAACATTCATTGAGCTCTCATTGGGTATCAGACATTGCATTAAGTACTTTACATTAAGTGATTTTAATCTTCATATGATATATATACTAGTGTGCTTATTCAAAAAAAGGAGGAACAAAGTATAAATAAAAGAGGAACAAAGTATAAAAAAAGGAGGACTAGTATAATTTTCCTCGGATCACATAACCAGTAACAGCCAATTCCAGGTTTCAGATATCCTTAGACTGCAGAGGTCACACGTTCATCAACTAATCTTGCTATAAGAGGCTTAACCACAACTATGTGCATTTGCTTCATCCTGTATCAGAAGAAAACTGACAATAAACCAAACCCAGACATAATGTTGAATTACTCTCTCAGATGTTTAACTAAACTATAGGTTCTTTCACTTCTTTTTTAGTATCCCTAAGCTTAAACATCTGAAGCATTATCTCTATATTTTTTGAAATGATACCATAACTTAACTTTTTTTCCAGTAAAAAGCAATTTATCTCCCAGTAATTTTAATGAGTTACTCCAAGTTTCTCTTGCTCCTACCTAATAAATAAAATAACTTATGGTCTAAATTCCATGGTTTTCAAAATAATCATTTTACACAGTATGTATCATTGCGATCTTATCTTATCTTGAAGTAACAAGATAGAAGCTTATCAGAACCAAACATTCAAAAATATATTCAAGTGGAATATAATAAGATTTTAAAATATTGATATAAATGGTTTTCACTACAGATGAAACCACCAAAATTTTCAAATTATCAAAGCATCAAAATGTGGAAAGAGTACTACCTTCAATGCCTAAAACTTTGGCAACTTCTCTCTGTTTCAATTATGATTAAAAACAAAACAGAACAAAAAAATGTGTAAGAGGAACACAGAACATCTCCTTTCTAATTCCCTTCTCTCCAGCATTCCTTCTTCCCTATGGCTAATAGTGATAAGTAAGTTGCTTCTCCTTTCATATATCTATATTGGCACATTTATTTTAAGAAAATGTACAAGCTCCAGAAATCTCAGATTTAGGCATAAAGATTGAATGTAATGGGCACTGTGGATATAAGAGACTATAAAGAGCTCTGGGATTTCGAACTGGAGGATGGAGTCCCCCATCCCCAGGTGGGTGCTGACTTCAGCTGATGTTTCTGCTTTTGTACTTCCCCTGCCCATCCTTCTCTTGTTTCTTTTACCAAAAGCTTTGGACAGAGGGAGCAGTGGCCAGAGCATCCTGAAAGAGGACAGAGAATGTAAGGAAAAGGAAGGAAGTGACGGAGAATGCAGAAAACAAGACCTCCTGAGAGTCAAAATGACTGTAGGGGATGCAACCAGCATGTTTCAAAGTAGCCACCAAATCTTTTGAGTTGGTTGTGTCTAACACAAGTCATCTAGGTATCTTGCTATAAAGATATAAACTTGGCAAGACCACTGAAGGAAGTATAAAAATAGGTTTTTCTAAAATAATTCCCTTTTATTGTGAATTGTTTTCAACCTAAAAATATGAACATTTGAAACACACACACACACACACACACACACACACACACACACACACACACACACACAAGCTTTCTCACAGACAAAATTATCAAGTGGTGGTAGTACATACTGCCAGTGTGCATCCCTACTCCCAGTTCTGGAATCTCCTATAAATTCCTTCAAGTACAACTCCTCAAGTACACCACAAGCAAAACAGGAATAGCAGCTACCTTATTAGGTATGAATGTCAGATAACACACGAAGACCTTGACACATGGCATATTCTCAATACAAGTTAGAAAAAGGAAGGGGAAGAAAAAGAATAAAAAATTATTCTTCTTATAATTTCTTTTAGATTCTAGGTCAGAATAGGAAAAAGGATTTCAGATATCCAATTCTGACTGAGAATGCTAGAAGGCAAAATAATGCATTTTTCTTTGAAAACTGAAAAATTAAAATCTGGTCACTTTTTCAGATGAAAAAATATGAAAGGACTACACATTGACATAAAAATGTATTTTGAGTCAAATAAACTACATTTTTCAAATAATAATTATTATATACAGTTGATTTGAAAAATATAGAGTTGGGGAACTGAAATCCTGCATAGTTGAAAATTTGCATATAACTTGACTTCTCAAAAACGTAACAACTATTATTCTACTGTTGACTAGAAGTCTTACCAATAGCATACAGGTAATTAACACATTTGTATGCTATATGTATTATATGCTGTATCTTACAATAAAGTAAGCTAGAAAAAAGTTATTAAGAAAGAGAAAATATATTTACTATTCATTAAGTGGAAGTGAATAAACTCACATGTCACATGAAGTAGGCTGAAGAGGAGGAGGAAGAGAAGGGGTTGATCTTGCTGTCTCAGGGTGGCAGAAGAGGAAGAAATTCCAAGTATAAGTGGACCCATCAAGTTTAATCCTATGATATTTAAGGACCCTCTGTCATTAGAATTAAAAAAAAAATCAAGAGAAGTAAGCGAAAGCATTTTAAAACATAGACATACTAGAATAGAAACAGATTTTTAAAGATAGCCAAAATAGTACATAAGAAGGAAAAAAAAGTTCATCTAATTTCGAATTGGGAGGTGATATACACATATATATATGGATATATACACACACACACACACACATAGAGAGAGAAATTTACTTATTATAGACTGGAACCAAGATACTCAAAAGTCATATGGAAAATTTGGTTGTGATACAGAAACAAATAAAAAAGAGAAAGTAGGAAGTTTGGGGTGATTTAATAAAATGTCCTCAAAATTCAATTTTGAGGAAGAAAGGTAGACTAATCAAAAAGGATTATTATGAAAAACAATGACAAGCATGCTAAATGATGAGTTTTCAAAAGATACTTCACCCTGAAAATTGACCACCCTTTTGAAATCTCTTTCTGACTCACTACTTGTAGTTGTTAATTAAGTCTGAGAGAAAGGGTAGATGAGTAATTCCATGAGTCAGAGGTTATTAACAGTTATTTTTAAGAAAAGTGATATTAGATTTTAGAATCTTGGTGACCTTTAACATTTTATAATACCTATTCTAAATTATTATAAGAAAGTTCCTAAGGTTTATAGAAAATTTAGCTGCTTCATATCCGGTGTGTACTGTTAAAAACCAAAAGTTGGTAAAAGGTTGAGTTGTCTTATGAGCAGTGGGAAAGCATTAAAAATTTTAAGGCTACTAGGGGTTATATTTTGCTAAGTTTTAGTCATAAAATTAATTTTCTCAGTGGAAAAAAATTCCTCCTCCTCCTCCTCCCCCT